>NC_133325.1:452701425-453001425 GCF_042186555.1 Aquarana catesbeiana
ACTGAGGCACACTGACATCCCCCCCCTCCCCATCAATATAAAATGGGACTGAGGCGCACTGACATCCCCCCCTCCCCATCAATATAAAATGGGACTGAGGCGCACTGACATCCCCCCCTCCCCATCAATATAAATGGGACTGAGGCGCACTGACATCCCCCCCCCATCAATATAAAATGGGACTGAGGCGCACTGACATCCCCCCCCATCAATATAAAATGGGACTGAGGCGCACTGACATCCCCCCCCATCAATATAAATGGGACTGAGGCGCACTGACATCCCCCCCCCCCATCAATATAAATGGGACTGAGGCGCACGGACATCCCCCCCCCCCCCATCAATATAAATGGGACTGAGGCGCACTGACATCCCCCCCCCCATCAATATAAAATGGGACTGAGGCGCACTGACATCCCCCCCCCCCCATCAATATAAATGGGACTGAGGCGCACTGACATCCCCCCTCCCCATCAATATAAAATGGGACTGAGGCGCACTGACATCCCCCCCCCCATCAATATAAAATGGGACTGAGGCGCACTGACATCCCCCCCCCCCCCATCAATATAAATGGGACTGAGGCGCACTGACATCCCCCCCCCCATCAATATAAATGGGACTGAGGCGCACTGACATCCCCCCCCCCCCCCATCAATATAAAATGGGACTGAGGCGCACTGACATCCCCCCCCCCATCATCAATATAAATGGGACTGAGGCGCACTGACATCCCCCCCCCCATCAATATAAATGGGACTGAGGCGCACTGACATCCCCCCCCCCATCAATATAAATGGGACTGAGGCGCACTGACATCCCCCCCCCCATCAATATAAATGGGACTGAGCTGAGGCGCACTGACATCCCCCCCCATCAATATAAAATGGGACTGAGGCGCACTGACATCCCCCCCCTCCCCATCAATATAAATGGGACTGAGGCGCACTGACATCCCCCCTCCCCATCAATATAAATGGGACAGGCGCACTGACATCCCCCCCCCATCAATATAAAATGGGACTGAGGCGCACTGACATCCCCCCCCCCCCCCCATCAATATAAATGGGACTGAGGCGCACTGACATCCCCCCCCCATCAATATAAATGGGACTGAGGCGCACTGACATCCCCCCCCCCATCAATATAAATGGGACTGAGCTGAGGCGCACTGACATCCCCCCCCATCAATATAAAATGGGACTGAGGCGCACTGACATCCCCCCCCTCCCCATCAATATAAATGGGACTGAGGCGCACTGACATCCCCCCTCCCCATCAATATAAATGGGACAGGCGCACTGACATCCCCCCC
The DNA here is from genome assembly GCF_042186555.1 of Aquarana catesbeiana. Classification (NCBI taxonomy): domain Eukaryota; kingdom Metazoa; phylum Chordata; class Amphibia; order Anura; family Ranidae; genus Aquarana; species Aquarana catesbeiana. Next base: position 452,702,741 of record NC_133325.1, read on the forward strand.
CCATCAATATAAAATGGGACTGAGGCGCACTGACATCCCCCCTCCCCATCAATATAAAATGGGACTGAGGCGCACTGACATCCCCCCTCCCCATCAATATAAAATGGGACTGAGGCGCACTGACATCCCCCCCCTCCCCATCAATATAAAATGGGACTGAGGCGCACTGACATCCCCCCCCTCCCCATCAATATAAAATGGGACTGAGGCGCACTGACATCCCCCCCTCCCCATCAATATAAAATGGGACTGAGGCGCACTGACATCCCCCCCCTCCCCATCAATATAAAATGGGACTGAGGCGCACTGACATCCCCCCCATCAATATAAATGGGACTGAGGCGCACTGACATCCCCCCCATCAATATAAATGGGACTGAGGCGCACTGACATCCCCCCCCCCCCATCAATATAAATGGGACTGAGGCGCACTGACATCCCCCCCCCCCCCCATCAATATAAAATGGGACTGAGGCGCACTGACATCCCCCCCTCCCCATCAATATAAAATGGGACTGAGGCGCACTGACATCCCCCCCCCTCCCCATCAATATAAAATGGGACTGAGGCGCACTGACATCCCCCCCCCTCCCCATCAATATAAAATGGGACTGAGGCGCACTGACATCCCCCCCCCTCCCCATCAATATAAATGGGACTGAGGCGCACTGACATCCCCCCTCCCCATCAATATAAATGGGACAGGCGCACTGACATCCCCCCCCCCATCAATATAAAATGGGACTGAGGCGCACTGACATCCCCCCTCCCATCAATATAAATGGGACTGAGGCGCACTGACATCCCCCCCCCCCATCAATATAAATGGGACTGAGGCGCACTGACATCCCCCCCCCCCCATCAATATAAATGGGACTGAGGCGCACTGACATCCCCCCCCCCCATCAATATAAAATGGGACTGAGGCGCACTGACATTCCCCCCCCCCCATCAATATAAAATGGGACTGAGGCGCACTGACATTCCCCCCCCCATCAATATAAAATGGGACTGAGGCGCACTGACATCCCCCCCCCATAGGCGTGCACAAGGGGTGTGCCAGGTGTGCCTGGGCACACCCTAATCCTGGAGTTGGCAACCCATCAATTGTGGGCAGGTGACAGGTAAGCCGCGATCCTTACTTGCCGACCCCCAGAACCTGGACAGGACAGGCGGCTGGAGTGGAAATTAATGGACTGATCTGTATTTTCTTCTGCAGCAGCTGAAAGTAGGCTTCTCCTCCTTCCTCTCACTGATATTCAGCTGCCACAGGAGGAAAATACAGGGAATTGGTACCAACGTATGCCACCCCTCTTGTCCCAGTTCCTTTTCTTTCTGCTGCCCAGGTCCCTCTGTGTGCTCGCCTGCTCCCCACCATTGTTTTAGGATAACGAGTGGGCAAGAGGCCGGTTAATATGTCACAAAGGCATATGTGTTGGAGCTTTGAGGTGCACACCCTAATACAATAGGCTGCGCACACCTATGTCCCCCCCACCCCATCAATATAAATGGGACTGAGGCGCACTGACATTCCCCCCCCCCCCCATCAATATAAATGGGACTGAGGCGCACTGACATCCCCCCCCCCCCAATCAATATAAAATGGGACTGAGGCGCACTGACATCCCCCCCCTCCCCATCAATATAAATGGGACTGAGGCGCACTGACATCCCCCCTCCCCATCAATATAAATGGGACAGGCGCACTGACATCCCCCCCCCATCAATATAAATGGGACTGAGGCGCACTGACATCCCCCCCCCCCATCAATATAAATGGGACTGAGGCGCACTGACATCCCCCCCCCCCCATCAATATAAATGGGACTGAGGCGCACTGACATCCCCCCCCCCATCAATATAAATGGGACTGAGGCGCACTGACATCCCCCCCCCCCATCAATATAAATGGGACTGAGGCGCACTGACATCCCCCCCCCCCCCATCAATATAAAATGGGACTGAGGCGCACTGACATTCCCCCCCCCCCATCAATATAAAATGGGACTGAGGCGCACTGACATCCCCCCCCCATAGGCGTGCACAAGGGGTGTGCCAGGTGTGCCTGGGCACACCCTAATCCTGGAGTTGGCAACCCATCAATTGTGGGCAGGTGACAGGTAAGCCGCGATCCTTACTTGCCGACCCCCAGAACCTGGACAGGACAGGCGGCTGGAGTGGAAATTAATGGACTGATCTGTATTTTCTTCTGCAGCAGCTGAAAGTAGGCTTCTCCTCCTTCCTCTCACTGATATTCAGCTGCCACGGGAGGAAAATACAGGGAATTGGTACCAACGTATGCCACCCCTCTTGTCCCAGTTCCTTTTCTTTCTGCTGCCCAGGTCCCTCTGTGTGCTTGCCTGCTCCCCACCATTGTTTTAGGATAACGAGTGGGCAAGAGGCCGGTTAATATGTCACAAAGGCATATGTGTTGGAGCTTTGAGGTGCACACCCTAATACAATAGGTTGCGCACACCTATGTCCCCCCCACCCCATCAATATAAATGGGACTGAGGCGCACTGACATCCCCCCCCCCCCCCATCAATATAAAATGGGACTGAGGCGCACTGACACCCCCCCTCCCCATCAATATAAATGGAGTGCGTTACCCTGCAGACAGAAGCGCATTGCAGGATCCCTTATTGTGCTCACCAAGAGAGTAGGGGGAAGGGGGGGTACCTACTCAGTACAGAGCATTTGATAAAAGGACTCAGACTGGAGGGTAACTATTGAAGGTGGACCTCTTCACAACAGGGAAACTATTATTTCCTGAAGGGGAGATGAATGGCAGCCCCCGATTTCTTCTAGGAGAGAGCTAATTATACCTTTATATATTTTGGTTAGATGTATAGCATATTTTAGGGCAAGTACCAAGAACAAGAGACCACCCCCTCAAAAAGAAAACATAAAATGTATAACATTGTATGTATGTATTGTATGTAGAAAGCTTGTCTCTCCTGCACACTCAGAGGACACTTTCACCTAATGGATCCTTGGTGCCCCGTGTCCACCACTAGAGGCTCACTACAGAGCTGCAATAAAAGCCTGAACGTGCACTCCGCCTCAGCAGCTCACAACTATTTCCTGCCTTTTCAAATACAAACAGCTGTAATGACAACACTATAAAACACAAACACAAGGATAGAGAGCGAGCCCGGTACCTGAGGCTCGGACACAGCCGCCATAATGTTCTCCCGGTGACAGCTCCCGCCAATACACACAGCAGCCGCCTCAGAATTGGCGCTCTGGACTGGAGGCGGGACCACCGGCTTGTCCTCCAATCACAGCAACTCTAGGGGGTGGGGGAGAGTATGTGCGTTCCAACACTCGCTTTAGTTATGTGGCGTGTGTTCCTCCAATGTCACTTCCGAATTTACACTGTGGTATAGTACTGGGGATGAAAAAAGGAGTTCAAATGCGAACATGTTGATATTTTATTGGGAACATTTATCAATACCGTCTTGATGCCAAATTGAACTTTAAAGAGGAACTGCAGTCTGCTTACAAAATTTGTAATAAAAAAAATCTTTGCCATTCTGAAGCTTCCCTCCAACCGCTTTGCATATTATTTTATATATACTGTGGTTCTGTACTTGCCAAATATGCTGCAGAAATCTCCCTCCACTGAGTCTGGCTGCATCCACTTTAACTGTGGGCAGATGAAGCTGCTGCCTGTTCACTTCCTGGATTTACACAGACACACAGGCACAGCTCCAGCTCTGCAGCTCTCATTGGCCCTCTTATGATTAATCCCCCCTCCCTCTCTGGTAAACTCTCACAAGAAACAACAAGGGCAGAAGATTTAATAGATGGAAAGATGAAAAAATGACTGAAGGTCCGCTTTAACCGCTAGCTGCCCGCCCACTGTCATATGACGGTGGGACGAGGCAGCTCTCGTTCTGGGCGGACGTCATATGGCGTGATCTGGGGACGCGATGCGCGTGCCTGGCGGCCGCGATGTCCGCTGGGCACCCGCGATTGCCGGGTAACAGAGCAGGACCGTGGATCTGTGCATGTAAACACACAGATCCACGTCCTGTCATAGGAGAGGAGACCAATGGTGTGTCCCTTGTACATAGGGACACCGATCGGTCAGTCCCCTCCCCCCACAGTTAGAATCACCTCCCTAGGACACACATTTAACCCCTCGATCGCCCCCTAGTGTTAACCCCTTCCCTGCCAGTCACATTTACACAGTAATCAATGCATTTTTATAGCACGGATCGCTGTATAAATGTGAATGGTCCCAAAAATGTATCAAAAGTGTCCGATGTGTCCGCCACAATATCGCAGTCACAATAAAAATCGCAGATCGCCGCCATGACTAGTAAAACTAAATAAACATATAAAAATGCTATAAATTTATCTCCTATTTTGTAGACGCTATAACTTTTGCGCAAACCAATCAATATACGCTTATTGCGATTTTTTTTTACCAAAAATATGTAGAAGAATACATATCGGCCTAAACTGAGGAAATAATTTGTTTAAAAAAAAAATTGGATATTTATTATAGCAAAAAGTAAAAAATATGTTTTTTCAAACTTGTCCCTCTTCTTTTGTTTATAGCGCAATAAATAAAAACCGCAGAGGTGATCAAATACCACCAAAAGAAAGCTCTATTTGTGGGGAAAAAATGATAAAAATTTCATTAGAGTGCAGTGTTGTATGACCGCGCAATTGTCATTCAAAATGCGACAGCGCTGAAAACTGAAAAATGGCTTGGGCAGGAAGGGGGTGAAAGCGCTCTGTATTGAGGTGATTAAGATGGTAGTAAACTCCCACCGGACACTTGTACCTGCAGGTAAGCTTATAATAAGACTTCACCTGTAGATACAAGGAATATCTCCTAAACGTGCACCGCTTAGGAAATATTCAGTGACGGTGTTCTATCAGATTACCGCTACCCATCAGACTGTGTAACAGAAGTGACATTCCAACCAAAAAATACTAACTGCACATGCGCTATGCGTTCCAACATGCATTCCACGGCGCTATGCGATCCAAACACTTCATGATCTGACGGGTAGCAGTAATCTGATAGAAAAACAATTTTGAAAGTCTAAAAGTTTAGCCAGGGCTGGCCTAAGACATTGTGCTGTCTGGGTCCAAGAATAAAATGCTGCCCCCACCAAAAAAAAAAAAAATAAAATCATGCCCACCAAAAGGCCTCCACAGCTATTATTTTGAATCATGATAATTACAACTAAAATAAAATTTATCAGGAAGTCAGATTTACAGGAAACAGCCTGAATGATTTTTGGCCAGAAAATTTGATAAGGGAGGGGGGCAGCCCGTCCATATGTACCACCTAATATCTCTATTTTGATGTGGAATATCTCTGAAATGTGAGATCTAACGTTTAAACCACTTGATCTTACCGGATCTAACGAATATCTATTAGCCTGGATGATTTTTGGCTGGAAAATTTGATAAGGGGGCCAGCCCCCCCTCATTATTTACTTAATAAGTCTCTAATGATCTAACGTTAAAACCGCTTGATCTTACCGGATCTAACAAATAGCTTCCAAAATAGCTAAGTGTTTGGTCAATTTTTTTTTTTTTTTGTTTCACAAAGGTTGGTCAATTTTTTGCTAAGGGGGGCTGATGACGGGTCAGCCCCCCCCAGCAAATAACTGTTAATATTGCTTCTTCTGTGTGAGATATAACATAAATAACGGTTGATCTAACCTGATCTAACGAAGATCTAACAAACTGCATAAGATTTTTTCAAAAATTTTGATATGGGGGGGGGGGGCTAACCCGGCAGAGGTGTCTATTGGGACATGCTGGGACTTGTAGTTCATACACAGAGAATCCTCCATAGAGGTCTATGGGGACATGCTGGGACTTGTAGTTCATACACAGAGAATCCTCTATAGAGGTCTATGGGGACATGCTGGGACTTACTATATTAAAGGAAATTATGACAAACTAGTCAGAAAATTCACAGGGAAAAAAAAAGCAGCTAAATGCAATATGAGTTTAAAAAACCGCAGGTAAACGCAAATGCTTCCATATGAGTTTTTCTTGCATTTTGTATTCTCACAAATGTGAACAGCTGTTAGGCATGTTTTGTATTCCGATAGACTTGTAAACAAACAAAATCCCATGGACACAGGCCCTTCATCTTCTCCAATACCTCAAAGGAGAAGGTCAAGATCCCCACTGCGGGACAGAGAGACTGAAAATCGGTTTCACCGGAGATGTCACAATCGCATCATCCAGAGATACAGAACGCAGTCGTCGAACATGACTGAAGATCAGCTGCGCCAGAGACATCAGGACCCTGACGTTTCAATGGAATATACGCCTCCTGAGGTCAATCGGAACCAGCCAGATCCGGGGAGCATCCAGAGCCCCCATCTTCATGATCAGCAGAGGGAGGAGCATCCTACTTGCAGAATCTGCCAACAGCAATTGGAAGAGGGAGCAGAGATCCACAGACTATCCTGTTCCCACCAGTTTCATGCCCTTTGCATCTTCAGATGGGCACAAAAGAGGAATTCCACCTGTCCCATCTGCCAGGAAAGGTTCCCTTGGTATATGACGGTAAGTGTCTTACATCTGTTTTTTTTTCCCACATTTTAAAGGTGATTTTTTTTTATTAGCTGGATAAAATGATATAAACTTATTTAGTTGATTCAGAATTTTACCTTCGGGAAACTCTTAATAAATGTAATTTCTCTCTTTTCACATACAGCGTACAATTGTCATAGAGAATTATGGAACCCTGAAGTTGATGATCCCTGGCTCACTCTGGGCCAGCCGGGCCTCATTTTCCTTTGGATTTGACAACAGAGAGCCAACTATACAAGGACTGCCAGGTAAAATATTAACACAATATTTGTTGGGTTAGCGGGAAAAAAAGCCTTCTGCTGTGTGAAGGAAGCTTGGGTTGGTTACAAAATGAAGAATAGCTTTGTAATCATTCAGCAGGAACCGGCCAACATTTGGTCAGCAGTCTGTCCTACAGATCATTAGACTGGCTTAAGTCGAAGGGACATTCTGGAAAACCAGCATCCAATAGCCCTCACAGCCAATCAGCTGATCGGTGTATTCTGCCGGTGGGGGAGGTGGAGTCCCCATGTCAGAATACAATAGCACAGAGGGGAAGGTCGCCTCACCAATGCCGCTTGTGTTGGTACGGCAATCTGTCAGGGTTTTTTTTTTTTTATTCAACCTGCTGGGTTGAATGAATAAAAAATTGTAGTACCGGGGCATAAGAATCATGTCTGCTGCTTTATTCAAATTGACTACTTAGCTGCCAGACCACACAAAATTGATATCTAAGTGAAGAAGAGTGAGTAGAATTCTCACTACTGGTTCCCCAAGAAGAAATAAAATGCCACACACATGGGGATCAATGCATCCTCTATATAGATATAAAAATGATTATATCATCTGCTGATGAACATATTTATTATGAAAATTAGGTTAGAATTGCAGATAATTGTCCTGTGTTTGTCCTGCCCTGGAGTTCCTTGCTTTAAATATCTGTAGCAGCAGTTAGGCCCCTTTCACACTGGGGCGGTGGGGGCGTCGGCGGTACAACAGCGCTATTTTTAGCGCTGCTGTACCGTCGTTCTTGCAGCGGTATTCGGCCGCTAGCGGTGCGGTTTTACCCCCCGCTGGCGGCCGAAAAAGGGTTAAAATCCCTCGTACAGCGCGGCTATAGCCGCGGTATTGCCGCGGTATAGCCGCGCTGTCCCATTGATTTCAATGGGCAGGAGCGGGGAAGGAGCGGTGAATACACCGCTCCTTCCCCGCTCCAAAAAAGCGGTTTGCAGGACTTTTTTCACCGCCCTGCCTGCGCACCGCTTCAGTGTGAAAGCCCTCGGGCTTTCACACTGAACAAACAGCGGAGGCTGTTTAGGGGCGGTTTTCTGGCGGTATTTTTAGCGCAATACCGCCTGAAAACCGCTCCAGTGTAAAAGGGGTCTTACAGAGGGGGGTATATTCTCCATATTGGATACAAAATATATTTAATAACATACAGAAAATAATAGAAGGACATTCTGCCTGGACATTCTCCTGCTACTGAGGATAATGTCCTAAGGTCACCGCTGTGACTGTACACAAATGAGAAAAAGGTTAAAAGTAAAGAAATAAGATTTGGAATGTGTCTTTAGCATTAGACAGGAGGAAAGCCTCTCCAATTTACTAAACATCATTGTTTTTGCAGGCCAAGATTCTCCCATACATCATATCAGAGAATCCAAAACTTTAATATGGGCCCATTGGCCTGAAGAACAAGAGCTCCAGAGTTCCGGAAGCGTCCAGAACACTGACAGAAACGGCTCTACGGTGGACCAGAACCAGGCAGAACCGGGGAGTGCCCAGACTCCACCTCCTTGTAACCAGCACAGCGATGAGCTGCCTGAATGCAGCGTCTGTTTACTGGAAATAGAAGAGGAAGACAAATCTTCTAGACTACCCTGTTCCCACCAATTCCACAATGACTGCATCACCAGGTGGATGGAACAGAGCAGAACATGTCCACTCTGCCGGGACGGGGTCAATCATCATATATGGGTAAGTGTCCTACATCTGTTAATCTTTTCTATCACTTTTACTATTTCTGAGTACAAGTGATTGTTTTTTAATATCTGGCAAAAACATTTAGAAATGATTTTGTTCATTAAGAGCATTTTCTTTACGAAACCCTTTGATAAATCTAACTTTTCTTCTCTCACCTACAGTCCACATTTGATCTACCAAATTATGGACGGATGGCCGTTATCATCCCTGGACTATTATCATCTCTACAGCCACCAGTTAGGATGGACTTTGATCGTGAAGCACTAACTTTACGAATTCATACACCCACCAGAGATGAATAAGGGAACGATTTCAGCAGCAGTAGGTAAGCCATGCCTGATAGAAGGATAGATTTCCCCCATTACAATAGTTTTCTTTACAACTAACAAAATGATCACTTATTGTAAAATAGGGATCCTTATCCTTGTGTGATAGCTTTGTGAATGGAGCCTAATGACACCCAATCCCGTTATAGTGAATGTAATCTATGAGGTTTGCTATAATGCAGGTCCTTGTTACAGAGCAATTAGATGGATAAAATCTATCAATAAATTGGTGAATCAGATAAATAAAGCCTTCTACTCTGTAAAGGAAGTTTGGGTAGTTACAAAATGAACATTAGCTTTGTATTTGCTCAGAATCATGTTCGCCAACTGATTTGGATTGTCTATTAGGGGTAAATGGCGCTACCTTACCAGGGTACCTTGATTTATAATTGGATGAACCTTAAAGGGACAAAGAAATCAGAAAAAAATATATAATAAATACACCCCTTCTATCATTCATTAGGTAGTGGATCTAGGTGTCCAGCATTACCTGAATGGACTGTACTAACAGGTCAGTTTCATCCCTACATGCAGGCGTGCATCGTGTGGCTAATCATCATAAATAGATTAAGTGACAACCTATAAAAATTGGTATATGACAATCCAGTAAAATAAAATAAATAAGACACCACAATAAAAACTTATGTTGATTCCCACAATGTGTCCAAGTGTGCTTATAAGTATAAAGGTGAATCAAATAATCCCAACATTAGGTATATAGTGCAGCACCACACATTAGATAATAAAAATTAATAAGAAACTGGTGAAAAAATTAATGAAAAAATTATTAGTGAAAAATGGTAGAAGAAAAAAAAAAAATATATATATATTGTAATGTATCAAAGTCCAGTAACAGGAAGTGAAAACGTCCGTGGTAAGTGACTTTCGTGAGAACAGCTGATCAAATCCAGTGACTTGCGGTGCTCCCCCTCAAAGGTCCCCACTCACCAGCTCCCTGCACCCCTGCAGGGGTAGTAGGCATGTGGTATCTGGCACCAATATGATGTATATGGGTCCTCAGGGTCCACCGCTCCAGCTGTGAGGTGTCCTTCAGTATATCCTCATATGAAAGAGACAGGGCTCCATAGTGTGATACTTTTTAATTAGTTTATTTTTGCTATCACAGCACAAATTAAAAGTTTAAAATCCGGGCTGACTAATCACAAAGCGTGTATTCTATATAGTATGGAGGGTGCAGTGCGTCTGGAACCATCAGCTGCACGGCGTGCGCCTCAGCTGCGTTCCACACTCTCCTAATTCCGCGTGTGACGTCAGTGCGTAGCTCCGCCTTACGCGTTTCGTCATCGACGTTATCAAAGGCGCGGCGCCTTTGATAACGTCGATGACGTAAGGCGGAGCTACGCACTGACGTCACACGCGGAATTAGGAGAGTGTGGAACGCAGCTGAGGCGCACGCCGTGCAGCTGATGGTTCCAGACGCACTGCACCCTCCATACTATATAGAATACACGCTTTGTGATTAGTCAGCCCGGATTTTAAACTTTTAATTTGTGCTGTGATAGCAAAAATAAACTAATTAAAAAGTATCACACTATGGAGCCCTGTCTCTTTCATATGAGGATATACTGAAGGACACCTCACAGCTGGAGCGGTGGACCCTGAGGACCCATATACATCATATTGGTGCCTGATACTACATGCCTACTACCCCTGCAGGGGTGCAGGGAGCTGGTGAGTGGGGACCTTTGAGGGGGAGCACCGCAAGTCACTGGATTTGATCAGCTGTTCTCACGAAAGTCACTTACCACGGACGTTTTCACTTCCTGTTACTGGACTTTGATACATTACAATATATATATATTTTTTTTCTTCTACCATTTTTCACTAATAATTTTTTCATTAATTTTTTCACCAGTTTCTTATTAATTTTTATTATCTAATGTGTGGTGCTGCACTATATACCTAATGTTGGGATTATTTAATTCACCTTTATACTTATAAGCACACTTGGACACATTGTGGGAATCAACATAAGTTTTTATTGTGGTGTCTTATTTATTTTATTTTACTGGATTGTCATATACCAATTTTTATAGGTTGTCACTTAATCTATTTATGATGATTAGCCACACGATGCACGCCTGCATGTAGGGATGAAACTGACCTGTTAGTACAGTCCATTCAGGTAATGCTGGACACCTAGATCCACTACCTAATGAATGATAGAAGGGGTGTATTTATTATATATTTTTTTCTGATTTCTTTGTCCCTTTAAGGTTCATCCAATTATAAATCAAGGTACCCTGGTAAGGTAGCGCCATTTACCCCTAATAGATTTTCCATTAACATTTAACTCACTCCCTTAGGGGGTAAGTGTAAGGGGAGGCTGCAGGCCTTTAGGTTCGTGAGCGCGGAAATCCGTCCCTTATGATTTGGATTGTCTGCTTAGCTGCCAAAGGCTATAAAGCTCTTACAGGGCTAATTCACTAATATTTGATACCTCAATTGTTGGTAAATGGTGGAGGTACGAGTGAAGCTCCTGGTGTCACCGAGGACATGTGTAGAACCCATTCGTTTCCCAGGAAGCAATAAAACCTAACAGAGGTTCTAAGCTTTCCTTGCTCTATGGAAAACAAAAAAAGAAAATATTTTATTGGATGATTCATTAGCTGCTGTGGCTGAATCAGGATATGAATGCAAGAGACAAGAACCTGTCCACTGTGATGGCAGAGGGTTACTTGGCTAATTCCGATTTGTGTCTTTTCTCCCAAAACTGCCTCCTTGACCACTGTTGGGTGACAGTGATTGTTTTGTTAGCTGGTATAATTATTTAGAACATTTCTTTTGCTGGTTATTTATACTTCTTTTATGAAATCCTTAATACATGTTTCTTCTCTCCCCACAGATACAACTGCTGGACAGATTTCATAGATAGATAGTGTGTTTGTTGTGTTTGCAGTGTGTGTGTTTATGTTTGGTACGGGCAGCACAGTGGCATAGTGGTTAGCACTCATGCCTTGCAGCACTGGGTCCTTGGTTTCCTATTCCAACCAGGATATTACCTGCATGGAGTTTGCATGTTCTCCCTGTGCCTGAGGGGGTTTTTCGCCGGGCACTCCGGTTTCCTCCTACACCCAAAGACATGTTTAAAAGGTGTGGTGAATGATTAGAGTAGGGACTGGCCAGAGAGGGATTACTTTGACGCAGTTGGCCAGCTTAAAAATCCCTGTTCTTATGCAAAGTGTATTAGAAAGGGTGTATAGCAGTGTGCAGAGTTTTCATGCAGAATTTTCAGTGTTAACATGTGGTCACACCCCTTTATCACCTGAGATATAGATATATATACACATACACCTATAAGCTCTCCTACATCCAGGGCCAGCACCAGCATAAGGCTTCTTAGGCAGCCACCTCAGGGCGCAATGATAGGAAAAGGGGGGGCAGTACATTTTTCTTGGAATTCAGATTTTTAACTGTGCTGCAGACATGTGTTTTTTAACACACTCCCGGCCGCCGATCACTTCCACAACTGCCAATTTGCCGCTCCCTCGTCATGTGGGAAAGGAAAGCAAGCTGGGAATTTATTTGAAGCACGTCATGTCAAAATAGGACAAAATTTTATCAGGCGCTTTCACGCTAAAAAAAGCACCTGAAAAGCTCATGAAAAACTATTTCAATTAAAATCAATGAATGCTTTCACACTGGGGCTGTGCGCTGGCAGGGCGGTGAAAAAATGCCCCTCTCCATTGAAATGAATGGAAAGCTCTTCAAAAGTGCTCAGCGTTTTACTGACAGTTTAGAAGCGCCTCAGTGTGAAAGGGGCCTTATGAACAGAAGACAGAGAAAAAACTTGGAGGGCGGGATGGGGCCCCAAAATTCAAATCCAATCCAGGCAGGGGCGGCTCCAGACAATGTTTTTTTTGGGTGCCATGGTGGTGCTTGAGGTAAAAGTGAGGGTGCTAATGCGGCGCGCTACTGCACACCTGTGGGAGTGGCCAGCAAGTGGCGGTTTCTTCATTGCATACAATGGTGATCAGTATGTCCTGGCCTCTGTATACCAATAAAAACTCAAAAAATGCAGCACAACCCTACACTTCCTTTATACAATCAACAAATGTATTACATAATAGTAGTGATGGTGTCACCCCCTCTGCAAAAATATTTTGAGAATTTGCAGAGCAAATAATGGTAAAACCCCTTACATAAAAAAATAATACAGAGATGCAAATCAACTTGTGTATTAGAACATAGTAGTGATAGTGTCACCCTCTTTGCAAAAGGTAAGAAATATCACAGAACTGCAAGTGCAAATAGTGGTGAAACCCCCTATATATAATAATAATAATAAAATGTACACTTGATGTACATATTTTACATTTTATTATTATTATTAGAAAATATCAGTAACAAAAAATGTGTAACTGATCCCAGCGCTCCAAGGATTTAAGAATGAAGCACTATAGCAGCTATTATAAAAGTACAAAATATAAAAAAGAAATATGCATAAAAATAGAGGCATTAACAGCGCTAGCAAAATATCCAAAGACATTCAGTGCAATATGATAGCATTCAGTGGCTAAAAACATCAAACACAAATAAATGAGTGACATAAAAGTCCATGCAAAAGTCCTTAAATAAGTGTACGGTGCCGTGTCCCATTAGATATTTAAAGCATTCTTATCCTGAATACCGTCACCGATCCACCACGTGAACACCCCTTTGGTGATGCACAAACCGCAAAAAAGAGTTAACTAGGCCTGGTGTCTCCACAGGGATATAAGGTCAAGCTGGACACTCTCTAAGTTCCAAAAGAAAAACTTTGCATGTCTGTGTAGGGACTGAGCTCACTGTAGCTACTGCTGGCTGTGACGCTCAGGAGGATGCTACGTAAAGGGCTCAGGAGGATGCTACCTGTAGGGTTCAGGGTTCAGGAGGATGCTACATGAAGGGCTCAGGGGGATGCTATGTGCAGAGTGCAAGGTTCAGGAGAGCGTTTCGTAAAGAGTGATGGTCAGAGACTGCAGACATACTACAGAAGATGGTCAGAGACTGCAGGCATACTACAGGAGACGATCAGAAACTGCAGACATACTACAGAAGATGGTCACTGCGGATATTATACAGGAGACAATCAGAGACTGCGGATATTATACAGGAGACAATTAGAGACTGCGGATATTATACAGGAGACGGTCAGAAAATTTTCCACTGAAAAGCGAGCCATGCTTAGGTCACTGTTCAGAGGCATTTGACATGCAGTTAGGAGGTGATATTTCCTTACTGCCTGTTTAACCCCCTAAATACCACTTGAAAGCACAGAGGACAAAGTACTGTTATAGGCTGAAAAAACAAAGCTCTTTGGCTGCAGTTAAGGAAAGGGGGGAGGGAGAGAGAAGGAAGGAAGGAGGAGGGGGAGAGTCCGGTCAAAGCGGCTTCAGGTGTACAATGTGGCTGTCACTGCTCCATAAACTTCACATCCTATTCACACACAGCACAAGGGCTGCCGGAGTGTGGGCGGACACAGGGAGGGAGGGGCGAAAACCACCAACTACCATTCATGTGGAAGGGGGGAGCTGTGCTGTCTGTCCTCCGTGAGAACACAGACACTCAGGCCTGTGACAGATGCAGCCATCTCTGTATTCACACAGAAGATTGGCAACACTGATGGGGCATCCTACACAGCGGCACTGTCCTGACACGCCCCAATGTGTGGCACCCGGGGAAGACCCCCCCCCCCCGCTCCCCCTGTTGATATGCCACTGGCGCTGCCCCTGAATCCGGGGACAAAAGGGGGGACAGATTTGGAGTGGGGACAGCCTGCTCAGTCCGGGGACTGTCCCAGAAACCGGGGATGTCTGGTCAGCCTAGTCTAATAGACCCCAGATGTTTTATAGAGAGCACCTGTCACATATATACTAGTAGTCTAGTAGTCCCCTATGTGATTGCAAAAAAGTCACGTAAAAATAAAAAAAATAAAATGTTTTAAACAGTTAAGGAGATAAAAAAAAAAAAAAAAAAACATTTTGGACCCCACACACACCCACACAAAAACACATGCATTGGGGCGCCTACGTACGAAGACAGCAATTACTCTACACATGTCACACATCACCGCACATGCTGGAGTGAGAGCAACAATGTTAGCACCAGAGCTCCTGCATAAGTGCTTTTAAAGCATTGTCAATGAAAAAATACAGGGTACTGAAGTTTTTTTGCCGGTTTACAAGCATACACAATTTTAAGGTTTGACATTTTTGGTATTAATTTACTCGGTACAACCTCATCTTTTATATTTACCAAAATATTGTGTAATAAAATACATTTATGTACCCAAAAATTTAATTTCCTGAGTGTTTTTTTTTTTTTTACTGAATTTTTCTCATACAGGGTGCACCATGGACTGCTGTTGTGGGGGGAGGGGGATGGTGGGGGGGCAGCAAAATGCTCCTTTACCGGTGTAGACAAAAATCTCTGCACAGGCCCTGTGTAGCCACCACATTTAAGGACTGTTAAAGCGATTGTAAACAAACATGTCATACTTACCTGCTCTGTACAATGGTATTGCACAGAGTAGCCCCGATCCTCTACTTCTGGGGACCCCCATGACGTGCTTGGTTATTTTGCCCCCTTCCAAGTGTCCTCATAGCAAGCCACTTGCTATAGGGGGAACTCATGCAGGCTTGACCCAGAGCTGGGCTCTGTGTGTGCCCATTGACACACACTGCGACTCAGGCCCATCCCCTGCTCTCTCCTACCAGGTTTTGACTGACAGCAGCACAGCAGGAGCTGCCTCCATGTCCTGAGGAAGGAGAGAGAGGAGAGAAACGCTGCTCTCGTGCACAGCGCTGGATTGAGATTGGGGGAGGGGCCCTGAACACTGAAGGTTATTCACCCTAATGCAGAGAATGCATTAAGGTATAAAACCTTCTGCCTTTATAACCACTTTAAGTTGCAAAACATAAAATGTTTGCTTTTGGGTTTGGATAAGCTAACAAGCAGCAAATAACTTCCCACTGAACGATGTAGTTACCAGCTAATGTGGAGCAATTCATCCTTACTATAGGGTTTTCTATAGAAGCAGTGAAGTTGTCCAAAGCTGGGTTCCCATTTGTGAGAATGTGTACAAAATCACGCGTGTTCCTGCAACGCACAAAAAACATTTCTGCACACGGCAGTGTCATTAAATCTTAATTACACCCTAACATACCTTGGTAACTTACCTGGTTTTCATGTACCAGAATGCATGCTAACAAAGTCAAAATGATTCTAAAGGAAACTTTTTTTATTTAACCACATACTTACTGGGTCATAGTAAAATGACACCGGCAGGAACACTGTCTCTCCCTGGACAGGCGTCATATGACGTCCGCCCGCTCTCGCACGCCCCCGGGGGCGTGCAGTACGGCGATCGGGATGTCCCTCTGGACATAGCCCATTCCCGATCAGTGTAAAGAGCCAATAAAAATGGCTCTTTACCACATGACCGGCTGTGTCCAAAGTCGGTCATATGCAATGTCTTCATGCACGTCGCTCGTGCGCGCTCCCAGGGGCACGCAGAGCAGCGATCGGGGATAAGGCATGTCACTCTGACACAGCCCATCCCCGATCAGGGTAAAGAGCCAATGAAATTGAACAGACCAGATGTGTCCAATCACAGCCGGTCACAGAATGTAAACGAGCCGCAGTAACTAGCTGTTACCAGGTTCTCCTTCTTGCATACCGATCGTGTGTGAGGAGGAGGTTGCGGTAACAGCTAGTTACCGCCTACAGTACACACCAATACACACTGATTGCTCCCAGTAGTAAAGAGGACCTGTCACCAGCCCATCTGAGTAACCGAGTACCTGTCACCTGCTTATCAGAGTACCCGAGTACCTGTCACCAGCCTATCACAGTACCTGTCACCTGCTCATCAGAGTATCTGAGTACCTGTCACCAGCCCATTAGAGTACCCGAGTACCTATCTGCAGCCCATCAGAGTACCTGAGTACCTATCTGCAGCCCATGCCTCATAGAATATATGTTGGGGTGTTTGCTTTCCAAAATGGGGTCATTTTGTGGGTAATTTCACTGTCCTGGTACTCCAGGACCTTCAAAAGTGTGATAGGTTGTCAGGAAATTAGATATGTAATTTATGTGGACCTCTGTATGTGGTCAGGATGTGTAAAAGTCTCACACATGTGTTAACCCCTTCCCTGCCAGTGACATTTATACAGTAATCCGTGCATTTTTATAGCACTGATCGCAGTATAAATGTCACTAATCCCAAGAATGTATCAAAAGTGTCAATTTGTCCGCCGCAATATCGCAGTCCCGATTAAAAATAAATAATTTTTGCAGATCGCCGCCATCACTAGTAAAAAAAAAAAAAAAAAAAGCCATAAATCTATCCCCTATTTTGTAGACGCTATAACTTTTGCGCAAACCAATCAATATACGCTTACTGCGATCTTTTTTAGCAAGAATATGTAGAAGAATATATATTGGCCTAAACTGAGGAAAAAGAAAAAATTCGTTTTTGATTTAAAAAAAAAAAAAAAAAAAGTGGGATATTTATTATATCAAAAAGTAAAAAAAGTTTTTCTTCAATATTGTCGCTCTTGTTTTGTTTATAGCACAAAAAATAAAAACCGCAGAGGCGATCAAATACCACCAAAATAAAGCTCTATTTGTGGGGGAAAAAAAAAAAAAAAGTGGATGTCAATTTTGTTTGGGTACAGCGTCGCACAATTGTCAGTTAAAGCAACGCAGTGCTGTATCGCAAAAAATGGCCTGGTCATTGAACAGCCAAATCTTCTGGGGCTGAAGTGGTTAACCACTTCGCGCCCGCACTATAGCTGAAAGACGGCTGCAGCATGGACGCTAACTGCAAGGAGGCCGTCCCTGGATATTCTGCTGTTTACTTCCACGATGCGCGCACACGATGTGGACACAGCCAGTCACAGATCGCCGTAAACGGCCAATCACAGCGCGATCGGCGGTGCCAATGAGAGATGATCTCATATGTAAACATATGAGATCATCTCTCATCGCCGGGTCTCCCTCCTCACACAGAGACAGCATGTGAGGAGTGAGAGCGAACCGCTGCAGCCTGAGTGTCAGAAAAAATAAAAATAAAAAAGTAAACACAGTACATGTCAGTGCCATCTGTCACCAGTGCCACATGTCAGTGCCATCTGTCACCAGTGCCATCTGTCACCAGTCATTGTCCTGGTGCTCCAGGGCTTTCAAAAGTGTAATAGTTAGTCAACAAGTTAGATGTGTAATTTATGCTCCTAGAACACGTGATGGTGCTCCCTGCATGTTGGGCCTCTCTATGTGGCCAGGCAGTGAAAAAGTCCCACACATGTGGTATCGTAATACTCAGGAGGAGTAGCAGAATGTATTTTGAGGTGTTATTTGTGGTATACACATGCCATGTGAGAGAAATAACCTACACAATGACAATTTTGTGGGGGGGGATCTTCATTTTGCAAAGAATTGTGGGAGAAAAATGACATCAAAAACCTCACCATGCATCTTACTAAATACCTTGGAATGTCTACTTTCAAAAAAGGGGTCATTTGGGGGGTATTTGTACTTTCCTGGCTTGTTCGGGTCACAAGAAATGAGATAGGCCATCAGTTCATCAGGTTGATCAATTTTTTAGCCTTATTCTTATATATGCAAATTGGTTGATCCGGGCTAACCTCACCCATTTTTAGGTAACTGCAGTGGACAATGCTGTGAAAATATAACTAAAAATGCTGAAAATAACCATGAACTGAAAGAGAAAACACACAACTGGGTGAGAAACATAACCTGCGTGCAAACCGTGAGCAGACTGAGAAAATAAACCTGCGACAGGAATGTAAATTGCGTGTAACTGAACAAGAACCGTGAGTGGCATGAGCAGCACGAGAACCGAGGATGCATGAGAAATATAGTTGCACGAGCACGTAACTGTAAGAGCAACGCGAAATACGTGGAAACCTGGGAAAAACATAAATGATACGGGGAAAACGTGCGCCACCTGCGTAGGCCTAGAAATGAAAGTTGCGCGAGAAATATACAAAATTGCATGAGAAACGTAACATCGCAAGAGAAACGCAAAATCGCAAGAGAAACGTAACATCGCAAGAGAAATGTAAAATCACAAGGGAAATGTAAAATCGCATAAGAAACGTGACATCGCAAGAGAACGTAAAACCGCAAGAGAAACGCAAAAACCGCAAGAGAAACGTGACATCATAAGAGAACGTAAAATCGCAAAAGAAATGTAAATCGCATGAGAAATGTACAACCGCAAGAAACACTTGACATCGTAAGAGAAACGTAAAAACGCAAGAGAAACGTAACTTCGCATAAGAAATGTAAAGTCGCATGAGAAACATAGTCGAATGAGAAACGTAAAGTCGCATGAGAAACGTAAAATTGCATGAGAAACGTAGAAAATGCAAGAGAAACATAACATTGCATGAGAAACGTAGAATCGCATGAGAAACGTAAAATCGCATGAGAAACGTGACATCGTATGAGAAACGTAAAATCGAATGAGAAACGTGACATCGCAAGAGAACGTAAAACCGCAAGAGAAACGTGACATCACAAGAGAACGTAAAATAGCAAGAGAAACGTAAATCGCATGAGAAATGTACAACCGCAAGAGACACTTGACATCGTAAGAGAAACGTAAAAATGCAAGAGAATAGTAAAAAACGCAAAAGAAATGTAAAGTCGCATGAGCAATGTAAAGTCGCATGAAAAACGTAAAGTCGCATGAGAAACGTAAAATCGCATGAGAAACGTAAAATCGCATGAGAAACGTGACTTTGTATTGAAAACGTAGAATCACACGAGAAGCGTAAAATCGCAAGAGAAATGTAAAAATTGCAAGAGAAACATAACATTGCATGAGAAACATAACATTGCATGAGAAACGTAAAATCGCATGAGAAACGTGACATCGCATGAGAAACGTAACATCGCATGAGAAACGTGACATTGAATGAGAAACATAAAATCGCATGAGAAACCTAAAATCACTTGAGAAACGTGACATTGCATGAGAAACGTAAAATCACATGAGAAACGTAAAATCACATGAGAAACGTGACATTGCATGAGAAACATAAAATCGCATGAGAAACCTAAAATCACATGAGAAACATGACATTGCATGAGAAACATAAAATCGCATGAGAAACCTAAAATCACATGAGAAACGTGACATTGCATGAGAAACGTAAAATCACATGAGAAACGTGACATTGCATGAGAAACATAAAATCGCATGAGAAACGTAAAATCACATGAGAAACGTGACATTGCATGAAAAACGTAAAATCACATGAGAAATGTGACATTGAATGAGAAACATAAAATCGCATGAAAAAAAAAATTGCATACACAAACGGGCAATGTGGGCACCCACTCACCTGACAAACCCGCAGTCGAAACCAGTGTGCTAGGTGCAAGAAAGCTGTCTAAACCCCAACTGCAGTGGGTGCCAGCATGCAGTACCCTCAGCAGGGTATTCCTCCATCCATGCTCCTAACACCCAGTGCCAGTACCCAGCTCGGCCATTCCGACGGACCGGCCGAACTGGCAGAACCGGGGTCATGAACCGTGACGTCATGTAACAAGGAGGATGATGGGAAATGTAGTTCCTCATATACCATGCTGCATATTCCGAGACTATACATGCCCACAGACACGCCCAGCCCACACTTCTGACTGGTGAGCAGGAAACAGCACTCCAGTCAGAAAGAACCGTGAGTAACCCGCCCCCTCAGCCATGCCTAACCAATCCTATGAGCCCAACCGACACTACCCTCATCCATCCCATTTCCTGGACAAGCTCCTCGGACATACGGCCGGTCTTCAGACTGAGTGGCTCCGCCCCCTCTATGCTCTGACCCAGCGGTACACTGTCCGGGGATGACAGGAGGGATGGAGGGGAACCGGATGATGGAGCAGCTCTCCGCAGTGGGGAACATGACATGAAAAATAAAATTTACTGAGAGTGGAGGACCAGGCTCTGGTGGCCGGGGCTGGGCGCTGCCCAACTGAACGAACCAGTCACCTGCCCTGTGCGTGAAAAGCAGGCAGCTCCCCCTCGAGACTCTCACCCGCATAAACCGCAGGCATGAGAGCCTGGAGAAACAAAAAGAACCTGCTGCAGCCCAACCCGAGCTGCCATCTGGCTGAACGAAAACCGGAAGTGACGAGGAATACGTGAGCCACCACTGCAACGCGAGAGACACCGTCGACAGGCAAGGAGGAAGGAGGGCGGGTTTAAATACATCCCGACTCCTCCTACAAAATCAGGCTGACCTGCGGTCAGCCTTCCATTTATACCACATCACCATAGAGGATGATTTGGACTTTGTTGCACATTTATATCACATCATTATAGTAGATGATTTGGACTTTGTTTTTTATTAGTTTCATATTCACTCTTTGATTTATATCACATCCTTTAAGGTCTTCATATATTCAAGTATTTTGCCTTTTTTGATTATTTCCACATTTATATATATTTATTTTCATTTTGTTTAGCACTGGTTCATTACTAGTGACCTCACTGTTTAGCGCAGCTATTTTTTCCACACAAAAGAGACTATAACGTATCTTTTCCTCCATTCGCATATTTTTGCAGGCCTGGATGAGAAACAATCCCAGCTTCAGCTTCAGCGAACCCAACTTGCCTGCTTCATCATCATCATCATCATCTTCATCAAGGTAAGATAACATAACAGCTAAGCGTAGAGACTTTAATAGAGCAATATGTGATAAAAGGACAGACATCTTACCACCCGTATCCTCTGCTGCTCACCAGAGCGATTCAGTAGACAGAGATAAAGACCCTAATCGTCAGTGCCCTATTCACAAGAAGCCTCACCCCCTAAACAAATGTCATGAGCTTAGGGCAAAGACGCTACAAGGGGCGCAGGGAGATTCTTCAGAAACTTGGAATATGCTACAGGTGCTGTGCTTGTTATGGACAGGGCCGATCCTAGGGTCACAGACGCCTGCGTGCAGAAATATTTCTGGTGCCCCACATGGGCTTGGTCAACTTACCAACTCCTCCCCTTTACAAATGTTTCTATGGCAACGACTCAAACACAGAGATGCTCCCCTAAGAAGTCTTCGTTACCCTGGGATCCTCCCATGATTTTTTAAGGATAAAGAAAATACAGGAAGAGCGTACACTATTGAGACCTGGAGGGGAGTCTCTCTGATGCACACAGAGAGGGATTCTTTTAGAGAGTCTGTTAGAAAGAGCCCCCAGACTTCGTACAGGAGATGGTCAGAGGCTATAGCCATGGTACAAGAGACGGTCAGAGACTGCAGACATGTTACAAGAGATGGTCAGAGAATGCGGACATATTACAGGAGATGGTCAGAGACTGCAGACATACTACAGAAGACAGTCAGAGACTGGAGATATAATACAGAAGATGGTCAGAGACTGCAGACATACTACAGGAGATGGTCAGAGACATGAGACATACTACAGGAGATGGTCAGAGACTTCCGACATGATACAAGAGATGGTCAGAGACTGCAGACATGTTACAAGAGATGGTCAGAGACTGCAGACATGTTACAAGAGATGGTCAGAGAATGCGGACATATTACAGGAGATGGTCAGAGACTGCAGACATACTATAGAAGACAGTCAGAGACTGGAGATATAATACAGGAGATGGTCAGAGGCATGAGACCTACTACAGGAGATGGTCAGAGACATGAGACATACTACAGGAGATGGTCAGTGAGTGCAGACATGATACAAGAGATGGTCAGAGACTGCAGACATGTTACAAGAGATGGTCAGAGACTGCAGACATGTTACAAGAGATGGTCAGAGACTGCAGACATAATACAGGAGATGGTCAGAGACTGCAGACATAATACAGAAGATGGTCAGAGACTGCAGACATAGTACAGGAGATAGTCAGAGACTGCAAACATGTTACAAAAGATGGTCAGAGACTGCAGACATGTTACAAGAGATGGTCAGAGACTGCAGACATGTTACAAGAGATGGTCAGAGAATGCAGACATATTACAGGAGATGGTCAGAGACTGCAGACATACTACAGAAGACAGTCAGAGACTGGAGATATAATACAGGAGATGGTCAGAGACTGCAGACATACTACAGGAGATGGTCAGAGACTGCCAACATGATACAAGAGATGGTCAGAGACTGCAGACATGTTACAAGAGATGGTCAGAGACTGCAGACATGTTACAAGAGATGGTCAGAGACTGCAGACATAGTACAGGAGATGGTCAGAGAATGCAGACATATTACAGGAGATGGTCAGAAACTGCAAACATACTACAGGAGACGGCCAGAGACTGGAGATATAATACAGGAGATGTTCAGAGACTGCAGACATACTACAAATGGTCAAAGACGGCAGACATAATACACCCCCCTCTATCAGTGTAGACTCCCCTCAGGACAAACCGACCCCCCTCAGGACAAACCCCCCCCCCTCCATCAGTACAGAACCAACCCCCCTCCATTAGATGGTCCCCCCAGAACAAACCACCCCCCCTCCATTAGTACAGACCCCCCCAGACAAACCCCCCCTCTATTAGTACAGACCCCCTGGACAAACCACCCCCCTCCATTAGTACAGACTCCCCAGGACAAACCACCACCCCTCCATTAGTACAGACCACCCAGAACAAACCCCCCCCCCCTCCATTAGTACAGACCCCCCCCGTACAACCCCCCCCCCTCTATTAGTACAGACCCCCCCGGACAAACCACCCCCCTCCATTAGTACAGACCCCCCAGACAACCCACCCCCCTACATTAGTACAGACCCCCCCCAGGACAAACCACCCCCCTCCATTAGTACAGACCCCCCCAGGACAAACCCCCCCACATTAGTATAGACCCCCCAGGACAAACCACCCACCCTCCATTAGTTTAGACCCCCCAGGACAAACCACCCCCCACATTAGTATAGACCCCTCAGCCAGGACAAACCACCCCCCCCTCCATTAGATTAGACTCCCCGACAAACCACCCCCCCATGCTAATTAAAAACACCCGGACGGCAGCAGGAGAGGAGAGGACAGTGTGCAGCCACGCCACCCGGGTGGATAATAGAGTGTGTCAGGCTTGGGCAGCAGGCAGGAGTTACGCACAGGAGGAGGAGAACTGGAACATGTCGGGCACGGACCCCCCCCAGTGACGTTACTGCGTGGCTGGCCTCTCTGCACAGAGAGACAGCTGCTCCGATCTCCGGTTGTTTCGCTCTCCTCCTCTGACAGGAGGAGGGAGGGGGATGGGCTTCGGCAGGAAACACAGCGGCAGAGGTGACCGGCAGAGAGAGAGAGAGAGATGCCTACGGACAAGGAAAGGAGGAGGAGGAGAGAAGAAAGCACTCTGGCGCTTCAGTGCCCCCACCTCTGTGGCGTTAAGGTGCACTGCACCCCATGCACCCAACCAGGATCGGCCCTGGTTATGGACATTTTGCTAAAGACTGTAAAGTTGTCATCAAGTGCACAGAATGCAGTAGCGACAGACACGTTACAGCTATGCATCCGGGCCCACCCTCAGACAATTCACAGCAGCCTCTTACCTCCAGCCCTGTCTCTAGTCATGGCGGGGAGCAAAAAGGTCATGCTCCAGCTAAAGCTAACATTTCTTCTTCATGCACTGAGGTCTGTGGAGAAGGCTTAGATCACAAATGCTGTGCTAAGATATGCCTAGTCAAGTTATACCCAAAGGGTCAACCTGAGGAAGCTATTAGGATGTATGCCATTATAGATGAACAAAGCAACAGATCCCTGGTTAAGCCTAAATTATTTGAGCTCTTTGGTATAGAGGGACATGTATCACTGTATACTCTCAGAACCTGTTCTGGTCGTGAAGAGACCTTCAGTAGAAGGGCCGATGGGTTCATGGTCTCTCATATCAAAGGGAGAGGGAATACCCCTACCAACATTAGTCGAGTGTGACCAGATACCAGACGAAAGGGAAGAAATTCCTACTCCAGAGGCTGCATATCACCATCCTCACTTGAGGCACCTTTTTAATGAAATTCCTGCAATGGACATGAATGCTGAAATCTTGATCTTGCTAGGAAGAGACATTCTCAGAGTACACAAAATACGCAAGCAGTGCAATGGACCCGATAATGCCGCTTACGCACAAAAACTTGATCTAGGCTGGGTAATTGTGGCCGACGTATGCTTGGATAGAATGTGTATGTCATCCGAGATCCACTCCTTCAAAACTTACATGTTGGGAAACGGATGTCCATCTCACTTCAAACAGTGCCCTTGCCATTATGAAGTAAAAGAGAAGCCTCTTGACATTATCCAAGTACCTGATGTCACTCCTAACCTTTGTGATGACAACCTAGGTACCACATTGTTTTGTACTACAAGCGATGACAACAAAATAGCCTTGTCAGTCGAAGACAGAGAGTTCATCAAAATAATGGACAAAGAATTCTTCCAGGATGAGTCTAACAGCTGGGTTGCACCATTACCTCTTCGTGCTGCAAGGGGTAAACTCCCAACCAGTCGTGAACAGGCTCTATCCAGATTCAACTCACTTCAAGGAACAAGAAAGAACAGGCCTGAAATGAAGGACCATTTCATCGCCTTTATGAAAAGGATCTTTGACAATGATCACACTGAACCAGCTCCACCACTTCAAAGACACGATGAGTGCTGATACCTACCTGGCGATCATGCCACATGGTTTAAAGACTTGAATCTGGGAATGGACATACGAACTGTACAGAGAAGTTTGGACCTACGGTGGGACTTAGAAGACACCTTCGGTTTTCAAGTCAGCTCTGCAGACAAGCCATTTACCAAATGTGTAAATGGCAAAACGGTATACGATCCAGTGGGATTCGTAGCTCCCATCACCATACAAGGTAAATCCTTACTTAGACAGTTCTCAAAGACTATTAAAGATTGGGATGCTCCACTACCAACAGACCAGCTTTCAAAATGGGAGTCCTGGAAACAATCTCTACATGCCTTAGATGAAATCCGTATACCACACTGCTACACTTCTGCCTCCCTTGCCACAAGTCAGAGGAAAGAGCTTCACATCTTCTCAGATGCATCTACTGAGGCCATAGCAGCTGTCGCTTACCTCAAGGTAAGAGATACTTCTAATCAAGCCCACATAGGGTTTCTGTTTGGGAAAGCTAAGTTAGCACTTAAGCCTGAACACACCATTCCCAGGCTTGAATTTTGTAGGGCTGTGCTAGCTGTAGAAATAGCAGATTTCACACTGCATGAGCTAGACATTCAGATAGATGACGTCAGATTCTACACAGACAGCCATATTGTTCTGGGGTACATATACAACCAGACTAAACATTTCTAAATCTATGTTGGCAATCGTGTAGAGAGAATCAGGAAATCATCCAAACCTGAACAATGGCATTATGTTCCATCTGAAATTAACCCTGCAGATCATGCCACCAGGCCAGTGTCTGCAAGTGTTTTTGCAAATTCTTCTTGGTTAACAGGTCCTGAATTCCTGCTGGATCATCCAGAAGAAACCACAGCTGAGGTCTTCAGTCTTCTAGCACCTGACAAAGATTCAGAGATTCGTCCTGAAGTCAAAACCCTTGACACCAGAACTGAACAAAGACTCGTCTTGGGCTGTCAACGCTTTGAACGTTTCTCCAAGAGGAGAAGGCTTGTACGCACCACCGCAAGGTTAGTTCATGCAGAATACTTCCACACAAAACCCACAGATGCTCACTGTCAAGGTTAGCACGTGTGCCAAAAGCTTCTTTCTGCAAAAGACATTGCTGAAGGTGAACTGATCATAATACACAGTGTACAACAGAGTGCCTTTGGCTAAAGAAATTAAATATATTTATGACAAGAGGGACATTGCAAAAAACAGTCCAATTGCCAACCTGAATCCATTCATTGACAAAGATGGTATGTTAAGGGTTGGTGGACTTTTATGCAAGGCTGAGTTGAGTAAGCAAGAACAGAATCCTCTCATTATACCTGCTCGCCATCACATCACCGCTTTGCTCATACGGCACTACTATGAACGAGTTAAGCACCAAGGTAGACACTTCACAGAGGGTGCCATAAGAGCTGCAGGCCTTTGGTTTATAGGAGAAAAAAGACAGATCACAGCTACACTGCACAGCTGTGTTCAGTGCTGCAAACTGAGAGGGAAACATCAGCAATAGCAAATGTCAGATTTACCAGCTGACAGGTTAAGTACTGACCCACCTTTCACTTGTGTTGGTTTGGATGTCTTTGGGCAATGGATGGTAACAGCCCGCAGAACTCAAGGTGGCCAAGCAAATAGCAAACGATGGGCAGCGCTGTTCACTTGCATGAGTGTGCGTGCAGTACACATTGAAGTAATAGGATCTATGGATGCTTCAAGTTTCATCAATGCTCTATGACGATTCCTAGCCATCAGAGGACCAGTCAAGACACTAAGATCTGACTGTGCAACTAATTTCGTTGGAGCTTGTCGAGAGTTAAAGCTCAACTCTAGGCCAATCCAAGACTTTTTAGCTGAAAAAGGCTGTACATGGATTTTCAATCCTCCTCATTCTTTCCACATGGGTGGCTCATGGGAGAGAATGATAAGCATTACACATAAAAATATTGGACTCTATGCTTATGGACTTTAACTCCACAAGAATTACCCACAAGATTTTAACCACCTTCCTGGCAGAGTCATCTGCCATAATCAATTCAAGACCACTTGTTCCAGTATCCAAAGATCCAGAGACCCCAACTATCCTTACCTCAGCTATTCTTCTTACCCAGAAGCTTGGCTCTGTTCCTGTTCCACCTGGAAACTTTAAAGCAGGAAATCTGTGCTATGACCAGTGGAAGCGAGTACACTACTCGCCAACTGCTTCTGGAATCGTTGGAAGATGGAGTATCTTTCTACTCTGCAAGGACACAGGAAATGGCAAAGGCTAAAACCTAACATACATGTTGGAGATCTCGTTCTGCTTAAGGACCAGCAAGCTGAAAGAATCGAATGGCCCATGGGACGTATTGTAAAGAGCGTTCCTAGTGATGACGGTAAGGTACGTAAGGTGGAGGTGAAGGTTTCCAATCAAGGGACTGTAAAGACTTTCATCAGACCTATCACTGAACTTATTCTGCTCTTGCCCTTTGGAGAATGAACATGTTTTCCTATGTTGCTGGATCCTACCTGTGACTTCAAGGAGAAAGTGTCTTGAACTTTAGTTGACATAACTTGAAGCCTTAAATTAAGAGTTATTGTTATTGCATTATATGCATGTTCTTTTTATGTCTTTCAGGTCTTTAAGACATCTAGCAAATTGCACTGTTTGTTTTTTGCAGTTGCATAACTACCGTTCTGATGTATATAATGACATTTACCATGCCAGACAGGGAGTGTGCTGCCCCAACAGGGCATAGAATTTATATAGATTTTTCCCTTACCATTTTCTAAGGATATTTTATATTTAGTTCACATGCTGCCATGTAGTGACCTTTTGTGGTAATGCACTTGTTTCCCATGTTCTTTTTCCCTTATGTTATGACACACTTCCTTTGTATGTAATGCTCCACCCTTCTTCCTGTGATTGTACTTCCTGTGTCATGGATACAGCCAACAAGCCACATGTAGCAGGGCACATGTATTCTGCATAGTAAGCTACAGACAATATCATCTTTTGTCCGCATAAATACTACAACCTGTTCATCTCTTTGTATCATGTCATCTGCTGTAACCTGATGTTCAGAATAAAAGCACCTTTGTGGATGGAATTGGTATTTGGTGAGTTCAAGCTATCTGATAAGGGTTGTCCTCAGTGATTATATCTTATACAGGCCAGGCATAGAGGTCTCACAAGTGATAAATCGCTTCACAACAACCGGAGTCAGAATAAGGACATATCTTTTTAATCTGGTG
The DNA here is from genome assembly GCF_042186555.1 of Aquarana catesbeiana. NCBI lineage: Eukaryota > Metazoa > Chordata > Amphibia > Anura > Ranidae > Aquarana > Aquarana catesbeiana. Next base: position 452,731,485 of record NC_133325.1, read on the forward strand.
GATTACGGTTTCTACATGAGAGTTTTGACACCCAGTTTTAGCCGTATTCCCTCAATCTATACTCTGCCAAAAATTCACAAAAATCCGGTTGAGCCACCAGCTAGGCCCATTGTCAATGGGATTGATTCTGTCGAGAATCGGCCAGTATCTTGACCACTTTCTACAGATGAGTGTGACGTGCACAAAAGCTTATCTTAAGGATACTACTCATTTCTTACAACTTATGAAAAACGTTGTTTTCCCTGAGAATGCTGAAGTGTTTTTGGTAACGGCGGATGTATTTTCGTTATATACGATCGATCATCCAACACGACGACGCACTACTAGTCCTTAATTGGGAGTTCTGCCAAAGGGATGACATTCTGTTTATTCAGAAGAAGTTTCTTAGGATGATTTTAGAGTTTTGCCTCACGCATAATTTCTTTTGGTATGAGGGTAAATTCTATAACTAAAGATGGGGTGTGGCAATGGGCACTAAATTTACTCCCAGTCTCGCAAATTTATTCATGAGTGAGTGGGAAAATAAATGGATCTATGGATCTATGGGCAAAAGAGAGAAGAACTTATCTTTTACCAACGTTACATTGATGATCTGTTCTTCATCTGGCAGGCCACCCACTATGGTTACGTAATATACCGAAGGGCCAGTTTACACATATTCATCGGAATTGCTCTCGTGATACGGATTTCACCATACAGGCACAACACATTAAGAATAGATTTGTGGAAAAAGGTTACAACTTGGAACGGCTTGATAGGGTCATTGATGAGGTGGGTGCTGCTATGCAGGATGTTTATTTGGAAGCCAGATCAAAATTTATAGACATGAAACATGATTTTTTTTTTCTTAGCAATTTTCATGAGCAACATAGAGAGGTTGAATCCATTTTCAGGAAACATTGGAGCATTTTGAGAATGGATACGTTTTTACATAAAGCCCTCCCTGATGCTCCGTCATTCATTTATAGAAGAACGTCCTCTTTTGGGGACAGTGTAGTAAGAAAAGTTCTTGACCCTCCAGCTAGACCCCGGATGTTCTGGGATCAAGCAGGGTTCTATGCCTGTGGGAGATGCAAAGCGTGCCGATAGGTTAATACTCATATCAGGGGCCTGAGTAGATTTAGGTCTACAGCCGATGGTATGGAGTTTAGGAATTTATTTTGTGTCTCTCCTCGCATGTAGTGTATGCTCTCCAGTGCCCCTGTGGCCTTATGTATATTTGCAGGCAGGTCTCGGTGTCATATTTATAACATTCTGATTGGATATAAAGATCATAGTGTGTCACTACCTTTTAGGCAAAAACATGGTAGGGATCCATCTGGTTTAAAGTTTTGGGGCATAGACAAGTTGTGCCCCTCATGGAGAGGGGGTAACATCGTGCAGGAATTATCAAAACGTGAAACCCAGTGGATCTGTCTGACCAACACACTCCTAATTGAATGAATAGTGAACCTGGACTTAAACTGTTTTATCATTAATTATTAGCACTGCTGCTGTTCTTTTATTAGTATGAACTGACAGATTATTGGTATATGAGTAAGATCATATATACATTATATGGTGTTTTTCTCATCATCTTTTTGTTGCAATTTGTTTTTTTTGCGGCTTTTTATTATTCTGATTTTTTTATTTTATTGTCTTGTTTTTTCTTTCCTTCTGAGATTATGATTTAATAGATAATTTCATATGAGTGTCTCTCGTAGCTTTTTAGTTAATGCTAATAGTGTTTTTGGATTTGAATGCTATGTGCACTGTTAATGCTATATTTGATGCAATTTGCACAGTAAATGTTATATGTGTGCCATGCTATATAGATTGTATAATGTATGATAACACTTGCCCCTCCCCTTATCCCTTACCTGTGCAGTTGTATGTACTGCACGGTTTATTTTAGGGTTGTAGGTATATTTAGGGGGGGTGGCATTGTCTCACATATATGTTCGCATGTGTGGGATAGAGTGTAGTTTTTTTATCTTGATATTTAGTATTTTGATATTTCATACTTCTATTCTGTATTCCCCCCTTTTTATTAAAATACATTTTCTAAGGTCTAGTGGGGCTATCGCCGTTGCACTTTTTCAGCGCGGGATCTGGTGCGATGTGGGCCGAGGAGGTCTTGCGGGGCATCACGTGTGATGAGTGCATGTCTTTGTGGCACACTATTGCTGACTTGTTTGGTGCTTGCAAGTCGCGGAGTGATGCAGTTAGTTGCCGTCCGTGAGGAGATCCGAGATGGCGCTTTCTATTAAGTTGCTTGGAGGGTTAACTTGATTGACTCCTGGCATATATAATGAGCTAGCCGTGCTGCGTGGCCATGCCCTGCGAAGAAGACGTGATGATGAAATGCGTTAGAACGTGACCACGCGGCTCCCCTGTCTGTCAATCTCAGCGGCGGGTCTCATCACGGCCAGTAACATCAGGAGCAGTGGGAGTGATCAAGCGCTGAGCTGTACAGGCTGACTAGTTGTAATGCTGATTTTACTCGTTTTGTTTGTAAGCATATTTTATATGGTTTGTGGGGCAAATCCCAAATAAAAATGCAAGTTCCCCTTGTTTTTTACATGTTGAACTTCTATAACCCAAGCATGGGAGTCCATCCCTCAGTTTAAGGAATCACCAGGCTTTAATGTTTTTCACCTGCACTGACCTATGAAGGATCGGATCCCAGTTCAGGAATCTGTCCAATGGTATATGAAGATATAAGGCTCACTTATTGCCATTTTTCGGTGAGTGCATTACCAACGGGGCTTTTTGGTACACGAGGTGTTATCTCAGTGATGGTACTCAGGCTTTGAAGTATTTTTCTTGGTTCTGATGGGTCACGAAGCAGCTTTTCTACTTTAAAGACTGTTTATGGATATTTTGACGCACAGACCTTTGTTTTGTGTATGATGGATTGATCCTCTATATACAGTCAGGTCCATAAATATTGGGACATTGACACAATTCTAATCTTTTTGGCTCTATACACCACGACAATGGATTTGAAATTAAACAAACAAGACGTGCTTTAACTGCAGACTTTCAGCTTTAATTTGAGGGTATTTACATCCAAATCAGGTGAACAATGTAGGAATTACAACAGTTTGTATATGTGCCTCCCACTTTTTAAGGGACCAAAAGTAATGGGAGAATTGGCTGCTCAGCTGTTCCATGGCCAGATGTGCGTTATTCCCTCATTATCCCATTTACAAGAAGCCGATAAAGAGTTAATTTCAAGCGTGCTATTTGCATTTGTAATCTGTTGCTGTCAACTCTCAATATGAGATCCAAAGAGCTGTCACTATCAGTGAAGCAAGCCATTATTAGGCTGAAAAAACAAAACAAACCCATCAGAGAGATAGCAAAAACATTAGGTGTGGCCAAATCAACTGTTTGGAACATCCTTAAAAAGAAAGAACGCACCAGGAAGCTCAGCAACAACAAAAGACCCAGAAGACCACTGTGGTGGATGACCGAAGAATTCTTTCCCTGGTAAAGAAAACACCCTTCACAACAGTTGCCCAAATCAAGAACACTCTCCAGGAGGTAGGTGTATGTGTGTCAAAGTCAACAATCAAGAGAAGACTTCACCAGAGTGAATATAGAGGGTTCACCACAAAATGTAAACCATTGGTGAGCCTCAAAAATAGGAAGGCCAGATTAGAGTTTGCCAAACAACATCTAAAAAAGCCTTCACAGTTCTGGAACAACATCCTATGGACAGATGAGACCAAGATCAACTTGTACCAGAGTGATGAGAAGAGAAGAGTATGGAGAAGGAAAGGAACTGCTCATGATCCAAATCATACCACCTCATCAGTGAAGCATGGTGGTGGTAGTGTCATGGCGTGGGCATGTATGGCTGCCAATGGAACTGGTTCTCTTGTATTTATTGATGATGTGACTGCTGACAAAAGCAGCAGGATGAATTCTGAAGTGTTTTGGGCAATGTTATCTGCTCATATTCAGCAAAATGCTTCAGAACTCACTGGACGGCGCTTCACAGTGCAGATGGACAATGACCCGAAGCATACTGCGAAAGCAACCAAGGAGTTTTTTAAGGGAAAGAAGTGGAATGTTATGCAATGGCCAAGTCAATCACCTGACCTGAATCCGATTGAGCATGTATTTCACTTGTTGAAGACAAAACTGAAGGGAAAATGCCCCAAGAACAAGCAGGAACTGAAGACAGTTGCAGTAGAGGCCTGGCAGAGCATCACCATGGATGAAACCCAGCGTCTGGTGATGTCTATGCATTCCAGACTTCAGGCTGTATTGACTGCAAAGGATTTGCAACCAAGTATTAAAAAGTGAAAGTTTGATGGATGATTGTTAATCAGTCGCATTACTTTTGGTCCCTTAAAAAGTGGGAGACACATATACAAACTGTTGTAATTCCTACACAATTCACCTGATTTGGATGTAAATACCCTCAAATTAAAGCTGAAAGTCTGCAGTTAAAGCACATCTTGTTTGTTTCATTTCAAATCCATTGTGGTGATGCATAGAGCCAAAAAGATTAGAAATGTGTCGATGTCCCAATATTTATGGACCTGACTGTATATTGCACTGCATATCTTTGGATATATAGCTTAGCGCTATTAATGCTGGGATAATTTTCTCCTTTGTTTTATCCTTGCATTTGTTTTTAGTATGTAGTTATCTCTCAAGAAAATGACTTATCCTCAATGTCTGCCATCTTGTGGCTAAAAAGCAATATAGCATTCAAAAATTACTAAAACTCAGCTTGGATCATGCACAACCTTTTTTAGCCTTATAGTAAGTATATGAAACACTCACTATAACATATTTTCATCTACAAGGTAGATATAACATATTCCTCTAAAAAATTACTCCACTGAAATCATACCATTAAAAATAAAAATAAACATAATGGGATGCTGCTTATCCCAAAATAGGGGTTGTAAAACAGAATATATGATTATTCATTAATCCCACCAATAATTGGGAAGCAGTATGGCATTCAAAAAAAAGTATTTTCTAAACTTGGCTTGGTCCATTCCAAACCTATTGTGCATTCTAGTAAATACATAAAATATTTACCATAGCATATTTCCCCCAAAAGGATAGATGTAAATGACATATTCCTCAAAAAAAAAAATATTTTCTACTTTGTTCTGAAAACTGAAAATTAGAAATAGAAATACAAAATCAGAATAAAAAATTGGAATAAAAAAAAAAGACACTACTTGTTCTAAGTAGAGAGAAGGAGAAAAGGAAGGGGGCTAACTATCCTAATCCCCTTAAGCGTTATCCTTAAATGCATTAATTTCTATGTCTACATTAAGCCCAAAAGGGATGAAAGTCTTAGCATTATTTATCCATTTTATCTTTGGTTTGGATATCTCTCGTCGTCTTGAGCCTCCTCTCCAATGTAATTTTATTTTGTAAATGCCTATGAATGAAGTACCTGCAGGGTTTCTATTATGTACTTCTAAATAATGCCAATACTTCTACCAATATACTGAAAACCACACGGGCAAACCTTCTCACTTGCCCATGTGGATTTCAATATATTGAGCGAACTACATGCACCTTAAAGGGTCATTTAGGTGAGCACATCAGTAATATCAAAAGTGGCTTTAAAGACCATCCAGTTTCGAGGCATTATTTAGAAGTACATAATAGAACCCTGCAGGTACTTCAGAACAGTTGTTTTTTGTTAGCCCGGTGTCTCTCCTGCCTATCCAGGTACTTAAAGCGTGGTGAGTGACGTCTCAGGACAGCCTCGGTCCCCATTCAATGCCTCTTATGGGGAAACCCGTCGGGTGGAGCTTTATTCTGTGATGTCACCAAGCACCAGCCAGCAGGATGAGGTCTGCGGCTGTGTTTGTTTTATCTGCCTTTTTACATCTGAATTCTTGTAAGTGCAATACGATACTTTGAATAAAATGTCAGTTTTTACATACTGCACCATGAAGTTTCTCCCTTCTTGAAATCTCTCAGTGCCAGAGAGCACTTGCAGCAGGATGTTCAGAGGAACCGGGAACATATGAGACAATCTCGTATCCAGGTTATATCCATATCTCACTAAGAGGGAATGTTCCTACCAGAGATTTGAAGTGGAATATCGCAGCCAGTTTCTAATTCTAACAAAGCTTGTGAGTTCCCTATCATCTGGGATCCATTCCTTCTGGTAAGAGGCACATAATTCATTTCTTGTGGGAGAGAGCACCATTTAAAGCACAGATTTTGTTAAATGCACAATAAGTGCATGTCAGAAACCATGAATCAGACTGAGAAAGAAGTACAGTTAAATCGCACTTGTTTAATAATAATAAAAAATGGTAAACAGAGTAAAGGTAGTCAAAACATAGCCAGAGTTCAGGAACCGAAATGGATAGTCAGACAAGCCAAAACATCAGGAAGCCGGAGATGAGCGTAGTAGTCCACCAAGCAGGATCTGGAGTCAGAAGGAATGTCAGCCAAGCAAGTTTTCAACAGGAACACAGGAGAGCGTCTCTAGAGATATGACCAAGGCGAAGGCAGAGATCATCTGGACTGGACGACTTAAGTAGGCAGGACTGACGAGCAGGATATCATCAACAGGTGAGTCACTGTGGAGAGATAGGAGCTGACAATTAGCTGATAGCTGAGCAGCCAGCTTTGAGAAGGATGGGCTGAGCCCAGCCCTGACAGTACCCCCTCCTCAATGACCCCTCCCCCTCGGACGACCACCAGGCTTGAGGGGAAAACGTCTATGGAAATCACAGAGGAGGACAGGGGCATGTACGTCCGAGGATGAGACCCAAGAGCGTTCCTCCGGACCGTACCCTTTCCAATGCACCAGGTACTGTATGCGCCCACGGAACCTACAGGAGTCAACAATGGACTGTACTTCATACTCCTCATGGTTCTCAACCTGTACGGGGTGGGGACGAGGCACTGAGGTGGTAAAGCGGTTTCAGACCAAAGGTTTTAATAAGGAGACATAAAAAACAATTGAAATATGCATATTAGAAGGAAGGTCTAATGTGTAAGCCACTGGGTTAATCCTGCTAAGAATACGGAAAGGCCCAATAAACCGAGGTGAGAACTGCAGAGAGGGAACACAAAGTCGGAGGTTGCGAGATGACAGCCAGACCCTGTCCCCAACCTGGTAGAAAGGCGCAGGCAGGCGTCTGCGGTCAGCATGGAGTCTGTACCTATCATTAGCATGTTGCAAAGCCTCCTGGACTTGTGCCCAAGTGGAACGAAGACCATGGAGATGCTCCTCTAATGCAGGAATACTCTGCGGAACAAATGAGTCAGGCAACATGGTAGGTTGGAAACCAAAGTTCGCCATAAACAGAGACAATCGGTAAGCAGAATTCAAGGCACTATTGAAATGAAGCTGAATTCCTAACTATGCATAAAAGGCTCTCCAGAATCGGGGCACAAACTGACTACCCCTGTCCGAGACAATCACCTTGGGTAGCCCATGTAAGCAAAGATCTCCCAAGCAAAAATGGAAGCCAGTTCCTTAGAAGTGGGCAACTTCTTAAGTGGAATACAATGGGACATTTTCGAGAACTGGTCAACCACCATAAGGGTAACTGTGTTGCCCTAGGAGTTAGGTAACTCACCACAATGAAGAGACAGGTGGGTCCAGGGCCTCTCTCCATTGGGTATGGGTTGTAGGAGGCAGCTACAAAGGTGGTTACATCAGCACATAGACTAGGCCACGAGAATTATTGGGAAATGGCCCAAAAGAAAAAGAATGGTAAGTCTGGAGCACGGCAGTACGGAGACTCTCTGGGACAAAGCAGCGGTCCCAAGGTTTCTCAGGAGGAGCATGGACCTGAGCAGCAAGAATTTTGTCACCCAAAGGAGAAGTGAGACTGGTGCGAACCGTAGCCAGAATACGATCAGGAGGAATCACAGGAACCGGAACCGACTCCATCTTGGAAGTGGAGGAAAATTGTTGTGAAAAAGCGTCAGCCCTTACATTCTTAGTACCAGGTAAGAATGAGACAATGTAATTAAAACTAGACAAGAAAAGAGCCCATCGCGCCCTTCTGGGAGAGAGTTGTTTAGTCTCAGACAAGAATGTGAGATTCTTATGGTCAGTAAGAATGAGAACCGGCACAGTGGTACCTGCGAGGAGATGTCTCCATTCTTTCATGGCTAAAATGATCGCTAACAGCTCTCTGTCACCAATCTCGTAATTGCACTCCGCAGGTGACAATTTCTTGGAAAAGTAGCCCCAAAGATACATAGCGCTCTCAGAGGTAGGATGTTGAGACAGAAGGGCGCCAACTCCAGTCTCAGAAGCATCAATCTCAAGGATAAAAGGTAACATAGGCTCAGGATGTGCCAATACAGGAGCAGAAACAAAGGCAGCCTTGAGACTCTCGAAGGCCTTAATGGACTCCGGATACGAACTCTGTGGGTCACCGTCCTCTCTGGTCATATCAGTCAGGGGCTTGACCAGAGATGAGAAGTTACGAATAAACTTCCGATAATAGTTGGCAAAGAGAAAGGAATGCCGCTCACTAAGCCTCCGGGCCTTAATAGGTGCTCCCGCCCTACTGTTAACTCTCAGGTGCTGGCTCTGCACAAGTCTGTAGAAACAGGAAAGTCCTGGACTGCCGCACTCCGTAGAAAAGGCATCTAGGTATATAAAAAAACAGCAGTGGAAATTACATAACCCAGGAATTTAACCTGTTCATGATGGAATTCGCACTTCTCCAATTTACAATAGAGACTGTTCTCTCTTAGTTTAACTGCAATAATTAATTTCCTGGAAAACTGCCGGGGGCATTACAAAGGCCAAAAGGCATTACGAGGTACTCATAATGGCCTGTTCTGGTATTAAATGCAGTTTTCCACTCGTCGCCCCCCTTAATCCTCACGAGACTATATGCCCCTCTCAAATCAAGCTTCCTGAAAACCGTTGCTCCCTTGAGGCGGTCAAATAACTCTGTAATCAATGGAATCGGATAGGCATTCTTAATCGTGAAACGATTGAGACCCCTATAATCAATACAAGGTCTCAGTTCACCACTCTTCTTCTTCACAAAGAAGAAATCAGCACCAGCAGGAGACGAGGATTTGTGGATGAAACATTGAGAAAGTGCGTCTGCAACATACTCCTCCATGGCCTTATCCTCCAAGACCAACAAAGGGTAAACCCGGCCACAAGGGGGTATGGCACCAGGTTGAAGGTCAATTGCGCAATCATACGGCCGGTGTGGAGGCAAACTACCGGCTTGACCTTTGTCAAAGACATCACTAAAATCGTGGTACTCCTCCGGCAGGGAGGAGAGTGAAGAGGTGCACAGGACCTTGGCTACCTTCTGGAAGCATGTCTTACTGCATTGTGGCAACCAGGAGAGAACCTCAGCACGGAGCCAATCATAAGAGGGGGGTTGTGCCTCTGTAACCAAGGATAACCAATAACCAGCGTAAACTTAGGTGAGGAAATAACTTGGAATTGGATTATCTCATGGTGAAGAGCCCCTACAGCCATGGACAACGGAACAGTCTCATGAGTCACATAGGCAGGCTGTAGAGGTCTTCTGTCAAGAGCCTCAATGGCAAGTGGAGTGTCATGCAGCTGCAGCGGAATAGAGTGCTTTGATACAAAGGTGGCATCAATGAACAGGCCTGCAGCCCAGAGTTGATTAGAGCCTGTATCTCGACGGACATCTCAGCCCAAGAAAGGGTAACCGAAACCAGGGGCGTATCCTTCTGGATAACTGGGGACGAAACAATGCCACCTAAGGTCTGTCCGTGACAGGACCTCTAGGTCGGGTGTTCCCTTGACGGGTAGGACAAGACTTCAAAAAGTGACCTGCCTGGCCACAATAAAGGCACAATCTCTCCCTCCTCCTAAGGGTTCTCTCATCCGCAGAGAGACGGGTGAAGCCCAAGTGCATGGGTTTATCTTCATAGACCCTCTCGGTACCAGAAGGCATGGCAGGTGAGGGAGGCAAGGGTGGGTGGGACTGCAAAGTTCAGAGACAAATGTACAGGAGGCTTCCATAAGTGCTCCTTAAAAGGGAGTTTTTCTCTGAGTCTGGAGTCAATGAGGATGGCAAACGTGATCAACCTCTCCAGCTCAGTGGGTATATCTTGGGCTGCTATCTCATTCTTGAAGGTAACTGAGAGACCATGAGAAAAAGCAGCCACGAGGGCCTCATTGTTCCAAGCAATCTCTGCTGCCAGAGTACGGCGTAATCATTGACGTAATCGGCAACAGTTCTCGTACTCTGTTTGATGGACATGAGGCACTTGGCAGCAGAAGAGGAGCGAGTGGGAACGTCAAATACCCTTTTAAAAGAAGTCACAAACTCAGGATAACTCAAGACAACAGGTTTTTGCGTCTCCCATAGAGGGTTTGCCCAGGTCAAGCCTCTCTCAGAAAGCAAAGATATCACAAAACCTACTTTGCTTCTGTCCGTGGAAAATGCCTGGGGCAGCATCTCAAAGTATATCTCAACCTGGTTGAGAAACCCCCTGCATTGGACTGGATCGCCCCCAAATCAGTGGGGAAGCGGCGCGGAACCAGACATACCTCTTATAGAGGTAATACTCGACTACACAGAGACTGGAGCAGCAGCAGGGTCGGTCTGCAACATAGGTTGTACCGGAGCAGCCACAGTGGGAGATTCCAGGTGAGCCGTGTGACTCAGGAGAGTTTGTAACGCCATGGCAAACTGATCCATGCGGTGATCCTGCTCATCCAATCTGCAAAAATATAACCAACAAGTGGATTGACTGCATCTTCTGAATTCATGGCCTTTGCCTACTGTCAGAAACCATGAATCAGAGTGAGACAGAAGTACAGTTAAATCACACTTGTTTAATAATAATAAAAAAAGGCAAACAGAGTAAATGTAGTCAGAACATAGCCAGAGTTCAGGAACTGGAAAGGATAGTCAGACAAGCCAAAACGTCAGGGAGCCAGAGATGAGCTTCTCTAGAGATGTGACCAAGGCGAAGGCAGAGATCATCTGAACTGGACAGCTTAAGTAGGCAGGACTGACAAGCAGGATATCAACAACAGGTGAGTCACTTTGGAGAGATAGGAGCTGGCAATTAGCCAACAGCTGAGCAGGAAGGGCTGAGCCCAGCCCTGACAGAGCACTTTTTTCTTTTTCTTTTTTTTTACACTTTCAGATGTGGACTTTTCTTTGAAGAGCATTTTATATAGCAATATATTTATTCACAGGTTGCGCACTTGTTTTTTGCATATGTGTTTGGATTGAGTATTTAGATTTGAGATTTTATGAGTTGCGGCACCTTATATATAAATAATAGGTTGTTTTGTGGGTAAGCGCGTAATATATACTCTTTACAAGTGAGAAGGTACACCACATTTGAGGTGGAGCATTTAATAAATGATTTATTGAGGAAATTACATAACGTACTATTAGATGTGAATGGCTCTGTCTGGATTTTGAAAAAACATAGGTTTGTTACAGGGAAGATCACATACAGTCAGGTCCATAAATATTGGCACATTGACACAATTCTAATCTTTTTGGCTCTATATACCACCACAATGGATTTGAAATGAAACAGACAAGGTGTGCTTTCACTGCAGACTTTCAGCTTTAATTTGAGGGTATTTACATCCAAATCAGGTGAACGGTGTAGGAATTACAAAAGTTTGTATTTGTGCCTCCCAGTTTTTAAGGGACCAAAAGTAATGGGACAGATTAACAATCATCCATGAAACTTTCACTTTTTAATACTTGGTTGCAAATCCTTTGCAGTCAATACAGCCTGAAGTCTGGAATGCATAGACATCACCAGACGCTGGGTTTCATCCCTGGTGATGCTCTGCCAGGCCTCTACTGCAACTGTCTTCAGTTCCTGCTTGTTCTTGGGGCATTTTCCCTTCAGTTTTGTCTTCAGCAAGTGAAATGCATGCTCAGTCGGATTCAGGTCAGGTGATTGACTTGGCTATTGCATAACATTCCACTTCTTTCCCTTAAAAAACTCTTTGGATGCTTTCGCAGTATGCTTCGGCTCATTGTCCATCTGCACTGTGAAGCGCTGTCCAATGAGTTCTGAAGCATTTTGCTGAATATGAGCAGATAATATTGCCCGAAATACTTCAGAATTCATCCTGCTGCTTTTGTCAGCAGTCACATCATCAATAAATACAAGAGAACCAGTTCCATTGGCAGCCATACATGCCCATGCAATGACACTACCACCACCATCAGGGCCGCTGATAGAAATCATGGGGCCCCGTACAGCCTACCTGTCGGGGCCCCCTTCAGCCTCACCCCCATCCGCTTCCAGGCTTTCAGCGGCTGCAGGAGGAAATTGGAGAGATCGGTTCCTCTAGATCAGTGTTTCTCAACATTTACCAGTCATGACGCAATATATTGCCTCTTCACTGCCTGTCAACTGCCTCTAAAAAAGCGATCTGAGCCTGGATTGCTTTTCAAAGGAATTGTATTTTCATGTTGGTATTATGAACAACTCTAAGGAAATCAGTTCTGATCATACAGAAAAAGGGCGTCAGGTTTAAAAGTAGTGTGTGTATACATACACACACACGCATCTAAACACTCATGTACGCACATATACAAACACATATAAATACGCACACACGTAAACATATACACACATATACATACACATAAATACACACACACGTAAATATACACACACATAAACGCACACACACAGACACATCTCTTAAACGGTAGCTGTCTGCTAAGGGGGACCTGTAGTTACACATGGCAGAGGTCATGAGACTAGATTTACAGCAGGCAACTTTTTTTTTGGGACAGGGGGACAAAAATTACAGATTTCTTGCCATGCTTTCTCAACAGAATAGTCCCCTCGCTTCTACTGTATATCCAAAATCCGTGCATTTGAAGGATCTATGGTCTCCTCTCCTGAGGGGATACTGTGAGAATTTACCATTTACTATAGTCAGTTAAATGCCTCTTCCTGCCCTCTAATTTTGAGCACACACACATGCATACAAACATATACATATTGCTTTTTTTAAAATTGGCAGCAGCACTTTACCTTCACTCTCCATGCCGGGTACTGCGCTGTAGGGGGAGGCAGAGAGCACAGCACACACTGCAAGACATCTCTCCCTTTGCTTTCACTTTCAATGTAACTGTAAACAGTGAGATTGAGTTCCTGCATTGCCGATTTACACATTGGCTGAGGATCGGGCAGCCACCTCTCTAACAATTCAGGCATGGGGGGCCACACGGGCCCCCTGCAGCATGGGGCCCGGTCTCCAAGGGGTGACTTCTGCAACCCCTAAACCTCTGCCCCTGCCATGAGCAGAGGGAGATGAATCACTCCACCTGGGAAGGGAATATGCAGGCCATGACTTGAGCCAGCATGCAGGGCGGGCGCGGAAGTGACATGCGCCCGGAATAGAAAAAATAGTCCCTCCCACACAACCACAGGAACATGAATACGGAGGTACCCAGAAAGAAGAAAAAAAACTCAGATAAGTCGGAGCGGGGCGGGGGGATGCTGGCTGGAGAAAGACTTTATTTTTTTATTCTGCATTCTTTTATTCTCTGATTGCCGGGCCCCCCTGCTGGCTGGGCCTGGTACAACAGGGCCAGTTGTACTGGCTTATCAGGGGCCCTGACCACCATGCTTCACTGATGAGGTGGTATGCTTTGAATCATGAGCAGTTCCTTTCCTTCTCTATACCCTTCTCTTCCCATCACTCTGGTACAAGTTGATCTTGGTCTCATCTGTCCATAGGATGTTGTTCCAGAACTGTGAAGGTTTTTTTAGATGTTGTTTGGCAAACTCTAATCTGGCCTTCCTGTTTTTGAGGCTTACCAATGGTTTACATCTTGTGGTGAACCCTCTGTATTCACTTGATTGTTGACTTTGACACACATACACCTACCTCCTGGAGAGTGTTCTTGATCTGGCCAACTGTTGTGAAGGGTGTTTTCTTCACCAGGGAAAGAATTCTTCGGTCATCCACCAAAGTTGTTTTCCGTGGTCTTCCGGGTCTTTTGTTCCAAACAGTTGATTTGGCCACACCTAATGTTTTTGCTATCTCTCTGATGGGTTTGTTTTTGTTTTTTCAGCCTAATGATGGCTTGCTTCACTGATAGTGACAGCTCTTTGGATCTCATATTGAGAGTTGACAGCAACAGATTCCAAATGAAAATAGCACACTTGAAATGAACTCTGGACCTTTTATCTGCTCCTTGTAAATGGGATAATGAGGGAATAATACACACCTGGCCATGGAACAGCTGAGCAGCCAATTGTCCCATTACTTTTGGTCCCTTAAAAAGTGGGAGGCACGTATACAAACTGTTGTAATTCCTACACCGTTTACCTGATTTGGATGTAAATACCCTCAAATTAAAGCTGAAAGTCAGCAGTTAAAGCACATCTTGCTCGTTTCATTTCAAATCCATTGTGGTGGTGTATAGAGCCAAAAAAGATTAGAAATGTGTCAATGTCCCAATATTTATGGACCTGACTGTACATTAGGGGCCACTTCTATATACTACTTAAGGTAAAGGTAAAGTTGGACCTGATAGCCTGTCACTCCTTGAGATGTTTTTGGACTAGCTTCATGATGGCGTAGTGTTGGTTAGAATAAGTGGTGACAAATGGCAAGGAAAAGTTGCCTCCATTGTCATCACCATCCCTGGATCTTTCTATCCATGACTCATATCCAGGTTTTGAACTGAGGAAACTACCTCAGTCAAAACATCAGCTGAATATCTTTTCTCTATAAACCTTCCCGTTAGTGTTTGGGCTTGGATATTAAAGTCCTCAATTCTAATAGTTGCACATTAGGTGCATGTGCTGGCTTTGTGGGACTGATTTGAGCCAAGAGTGGTGGTGACAACTGTCAAGGGGAATAAATGAGTTACGATCAGTGGGCTTAAAAAAGATGATGTAAATAATTGTCCATCTTCCACCCACATTTTTAAATCCAAAAAGTGTATCATTTCCAGGCTCACTTCATATTTTAATTCTATAACTCTATCGTTATCATTGAGAGGCTTGCAAGGTCTCCAAACTGCCATTCCATAGGAGGAGAACTTCATCTATATATCTATCCCACAAAATCAGTTGTTGGGCATAGATGACATCCTCCTCCCATTTGGCCATAAAGAGATTGGCCAAACTGGGGGCATACTTGGCATTTTCTCCTTCTCTCTACTAGTGCCTTTTTGTATTCCGATTTTTTTTATTCTGATTTTATGTTTGTATTTCTACTTCTAATTTTCAGTTTTCAGAACAAAGTAGAAAATATTTTTTTTAGAGGAATATGTTATTTATATCTACCAAGCTGAGTTTAGAAAGTCCTTTTTTGGATGTCATACTGCTTCCCAATTAGTAGATTGGAGACAGTGGGATTAATGGATAATCATATATTCTTTTTACAACCCCTCTCTTGGGATAAGCAGCGCCCCATTATGTTTATTTTTCTTTTTAATGGTATGATTCCAGTGGAGTATTTTTTGGAGGAAAATTTTATTTCTACCTTGTAGATGAAAATATGTTATAGTGAGTGTTTCATATACTTATTATAAGGCTAAAAAAAAGTTGGGTATGATCCAACCCAAGTTTTAGTAATTTATGAATGCTATATTGCTTTTTAGCCACAAGATGGCAGAAATCAATATTCTTTCTTCATTACTTTGTAGTTTTTCTATTTTTGTTCATCCATTGGATGTAAGTGGTATACATACAAAGCTTCTATATGTAGCACCCTCTACCAATAGGTAGGTGCTAGTAATAGTTTTTTTTACTAGGGATTGTCAGCACAGGCAAATTTAGGCAGGCCTATGCTGCAAGCTAGGCCTGTCTGTTTTGATCTGAGGGCTGGGAGTGATCAGAGTAGCAGTGCGTGTGACCACCTGTGCTCTAGTTCTGGGGCGCCTCCCCTGCTTCCAGAGAGAGGATTCTGGAAGAGGGGCTGGGCCTGGAACTGGAGTGGCAAGCAGCTCATGTGGGAGCCCTGACCAATCCCCAATTGGTATTGGCAGGGGGCGGGCCTCCTATATAAGCTGAGGTGATATGCCACTGGGGGGAGTTGTCGGCTGAGTGAAGTGAGGAATGGAATACTAGGCAGCAGCAGGAGGACACAATCTGGGGGGGGTACCGATCACAGGAGGAGGCCCAGGGAGAGCTGTGAAGGAACTTTGCCTCTACACGGTCATTGGCAATGTTGGTGGTAAAGAACTCCTGGAGCAGAGGGGCAGATGAAGCTGTCGGAACCTATGGTCCGGTCAAGTTCCTCATCAAGGACTCAGGCAGTGGAAGGTCAGTGAGTGTTACCACAGTGGAGGGCTGGATGTGCCAGGAAGTCTGTGAGGGAACTTTGCTTCTACACGGTCATTAGCAAAGTCTTCATCAGTCACACGGTGAATGATGATTAGTCGTGGATCAGAGAGGAGACTGTGGGGATTTGTGTCAAATCGATGTGGCCTGAGGGCACAGGATTTGCAAGTTAGGCTGGCTGGGAACAGTAGTCCACCATCTAAAGACATGCTTTTAAACTACCAGGCCTCCGGGGAGATGTACTGCAGGCCTCAGGCCTAATAGCAGCGAGCAACCAGAGCCTGATTAGGGGCTTTTTCAGAGTCCTTATTGCTAAAAAGAAGAAGCTGTGAAATTACTTTAACTCAGTAATTACAAGTTTGTGCAGGAGGAAACAAGTCTGTGCAGGAGGAAACAAGTTTGGGCTTGGAGGTGAAAGAGTTCTAAGACCATTATATTTACACGGTCAAAAGTGATGTCTTCATCCTTCACACGGTGATGGATGGGGAATTCTTAGAAGGAATAGTCTGCAGAAGTTAAGCAGAGGAGGTGCAACAGTCTGCATGGAGATGCAGGAGGAGATTCATACTCAGTTTAAATGTACATCTAATCTTCTGGCTCTAACTTTATGCTGTTTTGCTTAAATCTTAAAATATAATGGCAATTATATGTTTTATGGGCATCCCATATCCATATTCCCTATCCAAGTTGTGCCCCCCAATAAAACAACAAAAACAAAACCAGCAAAAGACTGTTCATTGTCTCAAGAAGTGATGTATGAAGTCTGGCAGCGGGGTGAATTGGTGGATTGTTTGTTACTAGCGGCAACAACATTGCTACATATAGATAGTTTTGAGTGGGTTTGGAATTGACTGGGATTGGATAAGGGACTCTGTTATCCAACAATAGAGAAGTGTGTAAAAACGAGGCTTGGCTGAGCATTAACATGGCCACCAATCAAAACGAGGCTTGGTCATTCCTCTCATCTATAAATGGCGATGGCTGAGCACATCACCTGTGACGAAACATGTAGGGTGGTGCTGTATGCTGATGTCATGGTGTTTTACACTGATCCAGGAAGTGCAGGTGTACTGTTTTGCCGGCATAAGAGATTGTACAATAGGGTGTATTTACTGCATACAGATGTAAGTGCAATTCCAAATGTTTCAATAAAGCGTGTAAGCGATTTTACAGTATTGCAGCATCTTTTTCCCTATATACTTCGATCCATGGCAATCGCTGTGGCTGGCCTGGAGACAAGCAGTGGGACACAAGTTCCATAAGAGTGCATTTCTACCTACAACATCCCATAGATGATTAAGATCATAGCTTGTTTGACCTCTCTAGAAATAGAGGGTCAATTAGATCTGGTAAGCGCCCCTATATTTAGAGGTGGTGATTTTTCACAGAAGGAGTTCCCATTATTCTTGGTGTTGGATTTCTTGATTATCTTTCTAAGAAGATTTCTTTAAAAACTCTTATGCCCTGTACACACGGTCGGACATTGATCGGACGTTCCGACAACAAAATCCATGGATTTTTTCTGACGGATGTTGGCTCAAACTTGTCTTGCAAACACACGGTCACACAAAGTTGTTGGAAAATCCGATCGTTCTGAACGTGGTGACGTAAAACACATACGTCGGGACTATAAACGGGGCAGTAGCCAATAGCTTTCGTCTCTTAATTTATTCTGAGCATGCGTGGCACTTTGTGTGTCGGATTTTTGTACACACGATCGGAAATTCCGACAACGGATTTTGTTGTTGGAAAATTTTATAGCAAGCTCTCAAACTTCGTGTGTCGGAAATTCCTATGGAAAATGTGTGATGGAGCCCACACACGGTCGGAATTTCCGACAACAAGGTCCTATCACACATTTTCCATCGGAAAATCCTATAGTGTGTACAGGGCATTACTTTTTCACGAGGACTGTTTTAATTATGTTATATTGAATGCTTATTTCACTTATACAATTTTTTATAATAAGCACGACTTTTTGTTGCTTTATATTTCTGCTTTAAGAGCTGTAAGAAATAGTAGGAGTTTGAGCAGGAAGTGTATGTGATTAAAGGGGTTGTAAAGGCAGAAGGCATTCTATGCATTAAGATAAAAAATATTCTGTGCGTAGCAGCCCCCCCAGCACCCCCTTAATTACTTACCTGACCCCCTTCTCTCTCCAGCGATGTCCACGAGTGTCTAAGCCGTCCAGGACACTCCTTCTGATTGTCTGAGACACAGCAGCGGCACCATTGGCTCCCACTGCTGTCAATCAAAGTCAGTCAGCCAATCAGGGGATAGAGGGGGTGGGGCCGGATCAGGGCTTCATGTCTGAATGGATACATGGAGCTCTGACTTGGCTCGGGTGTGCCCATAGAAAGCTGCTGGCTGAGGGGGCACTCGACAGGAGGGAGGGGCCAGGAGCAGCAATGAGGGACCCGAGAAGAGGAGGATCTGGGCTGCTCTGTGCAAAGCCAACTGCTCAGAGGAGGTAAGTATAACATGTTTGTTATTTAAAAAAAAAAAAAAAGAGACTTTACAATCACTTTAATAAAGATGGTGATCTGTTAACAGTCTGTTTACACTGGTAAAGCACAACAATGGCAACAAGAACACCTTAACCACTTGCGTACTGGGCACTTAAACCCCCCTCCTGCCCAGACCAATTTTCAGCTTTCAGCGCTCTCACACTTTGAATGACAATTACTCAGTCATGTAATACTGTACCCAAATGAATTTTTTGCCCTTTTTTCATACAAATAGAGCTTTCTTTTGGTGGTATTTGATCACTTCTGGGTTTTTTATTTTTTGCACTATAAATGAAAAAAGACCGAAAATTTGGAAAAAAAAACACATTTTTCTAAGTTTCTGTGATAAAATTTTGCAAATTATTAATTTTTCTTCATAATTTTTGGCCACAATTTATACTGCTACATATCTTTGGTAAAAAATAACCCAAATTAGTGGATATTATTTGGTCTGTGTAAAAATTATAGAGTCTACAAGTTGTGGTGCAAATCATAAAAAAATTATCACACCTGATGTACTGATGGCCTATCTCATTTCTTGCGACCCGAACAAGTCAGGAAAGTACAAATACCCCCCAAATGACCCTTTTTTGAAAGCAGACATTCCAAGGTATTTAGTAAGATGCATGGTGAGGTTTTTGATGTTGTCATTTTTTCCCACAATTCTTTGCAAAATGAAGATTTTTTTTTCCCACAAAATTGTCATTGTAATAGGTTATTTCTCACACATGGCATGTGTATACCACAAATGATGCCCCAAAATACATTCTGCTACTCCTCCTGAGTATTACGATACCACATGTGTGGGACTTTTTCACAGCCTAGCCACATAGAGAGGCCCGACATGCAGGGAGCACCATCAGGTGTTCTAGGAGCATAAATTACACATCTAACTTGTTGACTACCTATTACACTTTTGAAGGCCCTGGAGTACCAGGACAATGACACGTGACACTGATGTGGCACTGGTGACAGATGGCACTGATACGTGGCACTGATGACACGTGACACTGATGTGGCACTGATGACAGATGGCACTAATATGTGGCACTGATGACATGTGACACTGATGTGGCACTGATGACAGATGGCACTAATACGTTGCACTGATGGCATGTGACACTGATGACAGATGGCACTAATACATGGCACTGATGACACGTGGCACTGATGACAGATGGCACTAAAATGTGGCACTGATGACACGTGACACTGATGTGGCACTGATGACAGATGCACTAATACGTGGCACTGATGACAGATGGCACTAATATGTGGCACTGATGACAGATGGCACTAATACGTGGCACTGATGACAGATGCCACTAATACGTGGCACTGATGACACGTGACACTGATGTGGCACTGATGACAGATGGCACTGATACGTGGCACTGATGACACGTGACACTGATAACAGATGGCACGTGACACTGACAGGCGACACTGATGTGGCACTGAAGACAGATGCACTAATACGTGGCACTGATGACAGATGGCACTAATATGTGGCACTGATGACAGATGGCACTAATATGTGGCACTGATGACAGATGGCACTAATACGTGGCACTGATGACATGTGGCACTGATGACAGATGGCACTGATACGTGGCACTGATGACACGTGACACTGATAACAGATGGCAGGTGGCACTGATGACAGATGGCAGTGACAGGTGGCACTGGGAACAGATGGCACTGACAGGTAGCACTGGGGACAGGTGGCACTGGGGACAGGTGGCACTGGGGATAGATGGCACTGGGGACAGATGGCACTGATAGGTGGCACTGGGGACAGATGGCACTGACAGGTGACACTGGGGACAGATGGTACTGGGGACAGGTGGCACTGGGGACAGATGGCACTGGGGACAGGGGGGCACTGAGGACAGGTACTGTGGGCACTGTATTTACTGTTTTTTTACTGTTTTCACTCATGCTGCACACAGGTCGCTCTCTCTCCTCACACGCGGTCTCTGTGTGAGGAGGGAGAGCCAGCAATTAGAGATGATCTCATATGTTTACACTTGAGATCATCTTCCATTGGACACGCCGATCGAGTGCTAAATGGCCGCTGTGATTGGCCATTTAGCACGATCTGTGATTGGCTGTGTCCAAGGGACACAGCCAACACAGATTTTCCCCAATGCACGCCCGCGGCGGCACACAGGGAAGGAGTAAACAACGAGGCAATTGAGCGCCACGCTGTAGCCGTCTTTCGGCTATAGCACGGGTGCCTAGTGGTTAAAGTATGGGCAAAGCTTTTTTGCCCATACTTCTCCTGTAGGTCACAGGAGTGCAGTTATGACTATGACCCATTTTCAGCCAACAGCGGGCTAAAGCCCACTGTCGGCTGACGTCACATATGGTCGGGATCCGCCTAGAAGCCTGGACTGACAGCTGGCTCAGCCTCTCAGTGAGCCACTGAGAGGCTGAGCCAGTCGCTTCCACCCCCACCACAGCCCAGCACTCCCTGAGGCTGAGGACGAAGAGCTGAGCGATCTGTGGTGTTTGATCGCTCAGTTCTCAATCTTAGAGGTAGCAGGGGACAGCTGCAGCTGGGATAACTGCTGCAGCCATCTAGGTTAGTATGATTTGTTTTGTTTTTCATATTCCCAAACTTCTTTTTTAACCTTGTGTGCAGCCTCCAGAGAAGTGTCAACAGCTTTATGGTGAGCCTGCAGTGCCCTGGTATCCCTGGTATGAACAATTTTCCATCTACTTACTAGACTCTGGCCTGAGTGGGGCCTCAATTGAGACAGAAACAAGATATACCTGTGCTCGTTTGAGACAGAGTGCCTTGCTGCTAAACTCTTTGGGTTCAGAAGGCTAATGCACTATACACACGACCGGTTTTCCCATCGGAATAAACTCTGAAGGTTTTTCCGATGGCGTTCCGACAGAATTCTGCTCAAGCTGTCTTGCATACACACGGTCACACCAAATTCCGACTGTCCAGAATGCGGTGACATACAACACGTACGACAGGACTAGAAAAAGGAAGCTCAATAGCCTGTAGCCAATAGCTTCTGTCTCGTACTTGTTTCAGAGCATGCATCGTTTTTGGTACGTCAGAGCAGCATACAGGTTTTCCAATCGTCTGTAGTTCCGTTGGAAAAATTTAGAACATGTTCTCTATCTAAGTCCGTCTGAATTTTCGATGTAAAAAGTCAGACGGGGCATACACATGATCGGAATATACGATGAAAAGCTCTTGTCTAACTTTTTCTGTCGGACATTACGCTCGTGTGTGCACGGCATTAGGGATTTTATCAACTGTTGGAGCAGATTCTTCATACACAGCTACAGTACAAACCCAATATTTTAATCAGCCACAGATGCTTTAGTGGCCAGAGTTTGTTTTTACAAATGCTTTAAATGTGAGGGAGAATCTATTCACCACTATGTTCCTGAGCTGAGACAGTTAGCAGGGCCCTGCAGATTTGGACCCCGTATGATGAAATGATGAAATACTAGCTATTGAAAAGACTACACACCCAAAACCGAAAGAGAGGCTGTTTATGGAGCCAGATACACTTATGCCGCGTACACACGGTCGGACTTTTCGACCGGACTTGTCTGACGGGCGCCGACAGGCCAAATCCGGCGGACAATCCGATTGTGTGTGGGCTTCACCGGACCATCAGCAAACTTTTCCAGTCGCAAATCTAACCGACTTTAGTTTTGGAACATGCTTCAAATCTTTACGTCGTAACTCCGCCGGACCCAGAAATCCGCTCGTCTGTATGCCAGTCCGACGGACAAAAACCAACGCTAGGGCAGCTATTGGCTACTGGCTATCAACTTCCTATCAACGTCATCACGTACGAATCCGTCGCACTTTGGTGTGATCGTGTGTAGGCAAGTCCGGTCGTTAGAAAGTCAGTTGAAAGTCCGCCCAAAGTCTGTCGAAAGTCTGTCGAAAGTCTGTCGGATGGGCTGTCGGACTTTTATAGCTGAAAAGTCTGACCGTGTGTACGCAGCATTACTTTGCTAAGAGCTGTGGATTTTGGTTGCCAACTGTGCAGGAAGCAAGTAATATGCTGTGGCCCATAGATGGTAATAAGGCTGTAGAAGTTTAATAATAATTCATATTTCTTTATGGAAATCCTCTATCACGCTACTAATTTTGTCCTTATGCAGAGTCATTATGTAGGTGCTCTTAGGTTGCACTATTTTTGACATTTGTTCCCAATATCAAGTGTATATTCACCAGATAACTATTGTTTTGTTTATTTTTTTTTTCTGACATTGGTACTTTTGATGGACTTTCGAAACAGACTGGATTGCTTTTCTTTATTATGTTATTATGTATTCACTGTTGCTATGTCTAAAAAGTTTAATAAAAGCATCTTTTAAAAAAAAAGATGGTAATGAAGCTCCTGTTCAAGTACAAAAACTGAGTAACAGCACACCAAATGCACATTGTTTTCACTGTGGAGGTAACCACCATTAGGGAGGCAGGAAGCTGTGCCGTGCACAAGGTAAGCTTTGCAGGCGCTGCAACAAAATGAACCACTTTGATTAATGTTGTCGTTCCACCCCAAGTACATCTGTTTATGACTTAAAGCAGGCAGATTAAGAGCCTGATGACTTGCAGATATATATTGTAAAGGATCAAATTTTAAACTCTGTCACTATGTAATCAATAATGTCAAAACCCTGCTTCTGTTTGACACAGGATCTAAGGCAGGGGTGTCAAACTTTTTTTACCAGATTTGATGAAGTGAACATGCGTGAGGGCCGACCATTTTGCATGACATTCTTTGAACCATTAAAATTAAACGCAAATTAAATATATAAAAAAAAACCTAGCAGTGTGTACCGGGCTATAGGCTGTACTGCAAGACTGTCAGAGTTGAGAAGGTCAGTTACTGGCCTCTCAATGCATGTCCATAAGATCTTGTTAACATGAAAAATGTGTCTAAAAGTTGTCACTACAAACAGTTTTTTTGGATTGAGTGTGTAGACACGTTAAAAAAAACAAATAAAAAACGTATTTAAAAGTTGGTTTGAATTATTAAACACTCCTAGCATTGTTGGCAGTTCCATGCTTGTCAGTATCCATATCTGAACCTGAAAATTTCAAGGCAATAAGTTCAAAGTTCCAAGCAGCTCCATCCACGCACAGGGTGCTGCAGTAATACCAAGACACTTGCAAAGACTACTGGACTCTGAAAGGTTTGATAAAACCCCGATAAAACTAGGTGAAATGCTAGTTGACTAGGTGACCTATCTTATTATCCCCTGAGAAATCCCCAAGCGCCTCTCACTGCAAGGATGACCTCGGACGTGTTCACAAGTCGATGTGCCTGAGCCTGCTCGGACGCTGAGAGTGCGCAGCGCCGCTGCCAATCACTGCCGCCAATCACAGGCACTGAGACACTGAGAGCTCTGCAGTTGTGAACCGGTAAATTACTTAGTGCCTGTTATTGGCACTCCGCGCTGTCAGCTTCTCAACGGGCTTTGGAACACGCCCCAGCAACATGCCCCATTTGTCAGGAGATAAGAGAATATATATTTATTTTAAAAAACCAAGCTCATCCTTACCCTGTGTGGAGCTTGGGGGCAACAAAAGTGATAAAAGCAAATTGCAACTGGGGGCCGTATAAAATCGGACTGTGGGCCGCAACTGGCACGTGGGCCGGAATTTGGACATGCCTGATCTAAGGTTTCTATTTTCATAGTAGCAACTTGCTATGCACTTTTTTGTACTTACCTAGTCCAGGAGACACTAACTACCCTAAAGCTAGGTATACACACACAGTTTTATTTTTCATGCAACCAGTGGGTTGAATGCAGTGTTAATTTTGGCAGCAAATTTCAATTTAGTTTTAGTCTTAGTCTTTTGACTAAAATGCCATTTTAGTTTTAGTCTCATTTTAATCATCTGCAATTGTTTTAGTGTTAGTCCTATTTAGTCGACTACATCTGTAGTACATTTTAGCCTACTAAAATGCCCTACATTTTAGTCAACTAAAAAAATTTTTGTCGACTAATATCTAATGGGTTTAGTTAAATTGTAATGCATTATTTAAAGGGGTTGTAAACCCTCATGTTTTTTCACCTTAATGCATCCTATGCATTAAGGTGAAAAAATTTCTGACAGTGACCGGCCCTCCAGCCCCCCCCCGCCCCATTTTACTCGCCTGAGCCCTTCAGTCCCTCAGTGGAGACGCGCTCTTCCCCTCTTCCCGGGGTTCTTGGCTCTTGATTGGATAAATTGATAGCAAGCGCAGCCATTGGCTCCCGCTGCTGTCAATCAAATCCAATGATGCAAGTGACGGGGGGCGGGGCCAAGTCCGGCATTCTGTGTCTATAGATGCAAATGCTGGACTCGGGAGTGTGCCCGCAAGGTAACACCCCCCCCCCCCGGGAGAGCGCTTCTCCTAGGGGTTTACCGATGCGAGGAGGAGCCGCGAGAGCCACCGGGGGACCCCAGAAGTGGAGGTAAGTATCATAAGTTTGTTACTTTTTTTTTAAAAAACAAGGGTTTACAAACCTTTTAAGCATTTCTCTAGAATTTCCAAATTTATTATATACTCTTGGAGTAAAACATTCTAATATGTTATTATTTATGGTTTTAAGGTTTGAACAAACTCACAAATACAGATTTAGCCGCTCTGGATGGTCTGAGGAGACCTGTAATTCACAGTGCTCTGGACAGTAGTCTGTCTGAGGAGGCCTGTAATGCACAGTGCTCTGGACAGTGGTCTGTCTGAGTAGGCCTGTAATGTTGCACAGTGCTCTGGAAGGTGGTCTCAGGAGGCCTGTAATGCACACAGTGCTCTGGGCAGTGGTATGAAAGGAAATGTGATATCACCTCCTCAGTGCCTGTCAAATGCCTCTGAAACGTGACCTGAGCATGGATCACTTTTCAGTGCAGTGACAGTGCCTGCTGCAAAGTGTGAACAACCCTTTGGGTTCACACTGGTATGCTGTGGTTTTGCCGCAGTGTTGGTGTACTTGCAGTTTTCCTGCATGTTACTCCTGGTTATAGCCGTAGTCCCTTAGACTACTAGTAGGTTGCACATTTTTGCCACATTTTCTGAAAGCACACGAAAGTCCTGCATGCTGCATCTTTGGTGCGCATTCAGAAAACCCTACAAAAACGTGCAACCTAATATCAGTATTCTATTGGACTGCAGCTATACCCAGGAGTAACATGCAGGAAAACTGCGAGTACACCACCACTGCAGCCAAACCACAGGATACCAGTGTGAACAAAAAAAGGTTGTTCGCACTTGCAGCAGGCACTGTCACTTCACTAAAAAGTGATCCATGCTCAGGTTACTTTTCAGAGACATTTGACAGGCAGTGAGGAGGTGAAATCACATTTCTTGACTGCCTGTTATAACCTCCTAAATGCCAATCCCTCAAGGTAATGGCATGGTTCTGCTGGGGCACAACATAAGAAAGGGGTGGAGGAGGAAAGATTCGGGGGAGAGATGGCAGAAAGGGATTGAAGGAGATGTGGGAGAGTATGGTCACAGTGCTGAACTGCTCACTCACTCAGTCCCTGGAGGTCAGCGGCTTCATATTTCTGCTGCTTGATTTAAACTTTCCCACCCACACATCCTCTTCACATATACAGTGTAGGGACAGGAGGCACAGAGGGAGGGGCGGCACAAGTAGGGAGAGCAGATCCAGCCTTTCCCATTCGTGTTGGGGGGTAGAGCGCCATGGAAACCGGAAGTTCACGAGGGTAAACATCCCTCCTTCACATTTGCATTTCGTTTTCGTCACTGTAAAAAGGCCGCTGACGAAAATTGTGACCAAAATGTTTTCGTTGACGAAATTTACACTGGTTGAATATAAACTGACAGATCCCTGCATCAGCACGAGCGATGTTGAGGCAGGGATCTCTCCCACTGAGACATTGGGCTCCATGCACAAAGCAGTATGGATGATAAAATACAGCTCAGCGTCATGGTTGTTAAGGAGCAGGCGGCCTCCACATCCTTAACACCAGTGAGTGATCAGCTGTGAGCCGGGTTCCCCGCTCACAGCTGAATGTAAAGAAAAAAGAATTGCCAGCAATTAAAAAATGAGAAAAAACAGCGTGGGGTCCCCCCATGCCCGCCAAACCATACCAGGCCCTTCAGATCTGGTGTCAATTTTGAGGGGAACCCCCATGCCAAATATAAAAAAAAATGGCATGCCCCCCCAACAGCCATACCAGACCCTTATCCGAGCATGCAGCCTAGCAGGTTAGGAAAGGGAGGGGACAAGGGAGCACCTCCCCTCCAAACCATACCAGGCCATATACCTCAACACAGGGGGTTTTTTGGGTTTAGGGAGGGCTCTACCCCCCCAAAGCACGTTGTTCCCATGTTTATGGGGACAAGGGCCTCTTCCCCGCCACCCTGGTCGTGGTTGTAGGGGTCTGTGGGTGGGGGGGTTTTCAGAATCTGAAAGCCCCCTTTAACCAGGGGGCCCCCAGATCCTAGCCCCCCCCATGTGAATAAGTATGGGGTAAATAGTACCCCTACTCATTCACCTCAAAAAAAAAAAGTGTAGTGTAAAAAAAGAAAGTAGGCAGTTCTTTGACAAGTCCTTTAGATTAATTATCAATCGCAATGCCTGCCACCACCAATGACCCAAAAAACAAACAAACAAAATAGCTCCGCTCTCGACAAAGGCTCCCTCCATCTGCCAGCTCCACTGTCTGATAGTTCTTCAAAAGCTAAGGGGCAGTGCCACCCCATGACGTCACCAGGCTGCCTTGCCCCCGTGCGACATCACCGACCCAACATGCCCCCAGTCGGCGACATCACACTTAAGAACCAGTACACATTTTATCATTACCGCATGCCTCGATCACTTCTTAATTTAGTATTTTATTTCCTTCTGTGAATGGAGTTTAACGCCTTTTCATGTGGTATTTAGCAAGCGTTTTCAACATTTTGCGGTAAATACTGCAAAGCGCCATCGTGAATTGACAGTTACAGGATCGCATGTGATATTTAGGCCAAAAAATGTGTCCTAAATTTTGCATGTGAGTTCCTTTTGTGAATGGAGCCCATTGTATTTTGACAGAGGGCCTCCCCCATGCCAGAATACACTGATTAGCACTTGCAGCCTAAGTCAGGATATCTGCGTTGCTAACTAGGAGATTTTTAGGCAGGCTTCTGAGGGTACCCAAATGGCCTACAGGTAAAACAATAAAATGATTGATCATATTAAAAAGCTACACAGATTTTTTATAACTACTGGGCCCCTTTACTGCATACAGTCAGGTCCATAAATATTGGGACATCGACACAATTCTAATCTTTTTGGCTCTATACACCACCACAATGAATTTGAAATGAAACGAACAAGATGTGCTTTAACTGCAGACTTTCAGCTTTAATTTGAGGGTATTTACATCCAAATCAGGTGAACGGTGAAACATTAGGTGTGGCCAAATCAACTGTTTGGAACATCCTTAAAAAGAAAGAACGCACCAGTGAGCTCAGCAACACCAAAAGACCCGTAAGACCACGGAAAACAACTGTTGTGGATGACCGAAGAATTCTTTCCCTGGTGAAGAAAACACCCTTCACAACAGTTGGCCAGATCAAGAACACTCTCCAGTAGGTAGGTGTATGTGTGTCAAAGTCAACAATCAAGAGAAGACTTTACCAGAGTGAATACAGAGGATTCACCACAAGATGTAAACCATTGGTGAGCCTCAAAAACAGGAAGGCCAGATTAGAGTTTGCCAAACAACATCTAAAAAAGCCTTCACAGTTCTGGAATAACATCCTATGGACAGATGAGACCAAGATCAACTTGTATCAGAGTGATGGGAAGAGAAGAGTATGGAGAAGGAAAGGAACTGCTCATGATCCAAAGCATACCACCTCATCAGTGAAGCATGGGTGGTGGTAGTGTCATTGCGTGGGCATGTATGGCTGCCAATGGAACTGGTTCTCTTGTATTTATTGATGATGTGACTGCTGACAAAAGCAGCAGGATGAATTCTGAAGTGTTTCGGGCAATATTATCTGCTCATATTCAGCAAAATGCTTCAGAACTCATTGGACGGCGCTTCACAGTGCAGATGGACAATGACCTGAAGCATACTGCGAAAGCAACCAAAGAGTTTTTTAAGGGAAAGAAGTGGAATGTAATGCAATGGCCAAGTCAATCACCTGACCTGAATCCGATTGAGCATGCATTTCACTTGCTGAAGACAAAACTGAAGGGAAAATACCCCAAGAACAAGCAGGAACTGAAGACAGTTGCAGTAGAGGCCTGGCAGAGCATCACCAGGGATGAAACCCAGCGTCTGGTGATGCCTATGCATTCCAGACTTCAGGCTGCAATTGACTGCAAAGGATTTGCAACCAAGTATTAAAAAGTGAAAGTTTGATGGATGATTGTTAATCTGTCCCATTACTTTTGGTCCCTTAAAAAGTGGGAGGCACATATACAAACTGTTGTAATTCCTACACCGTTCACCTGATTTGGATGTAAATACCCTCAAATTAAAGCTGAAAGTCTGCAGTTAAAGCACATCTTGTTTCATTTCAAATCCATCGTGGTGGTGTATAGAGCCAAAAAGATTAGAATTGTGTCCCAATATTTATGGACCTGACTGTAGGTTATTTTATGTAAAGGGTAAATCTAACCTTTAAACAGTGCCATCAAATGTTTGCCCAAGGTGTCTTTTAAAATCAGGACCTCATCCAGGTAAGGTTCTTATTGAGGTAGGAAAATGCTGAATAAAAGGCATATTCCATTTCTTACTCTCCATGGGTATTGCTGAGCAAACCTCTTTGGCGGAATGAACACCTTATCAGGATGAGCTCAGTTCGCATACAAAATAACAAACTGATCTCCAGGAATATGTTGCATGGTGAACTATGCACATGTTCCTCCCTACCTACCACAGTCTCCTCTCTGACATTTGTGAGACATGGACTGCTGACAAATACAAGAATCCTTGTTAAAAAAAAATCGCACTCTGCATCAGCTGAGAAGCACTGAGTCAAAAAAATCTCAGTGTGCTGGTACCCTGAGACAAAGAGTCCCTGTATTCTGCCAGCACCCCATCACCCCTGAAGAAAAAAAAAACACATCCACACAACTCAGACTGCCCCTTAGCTGTATTGTAATAGAGGACCGTTCTGAGTGGCATGAGAACCACAAATAAAAATACGGAGAAAGAGAGTACCACTAGCCAGGGCATGGGTACCAACATAGGGTTATCCCAGGGCACTCACCACTCCTGCTGCAAGACTCCCAAGGGGGTCCAATCTTCACCTGTCACCACAGGCTAGGCTACCAGGGCCTTCAGGGACTTGACTGCCCCCCCAGGGGATCACTGTCCCAGACCTGTAGAGCACTCTACTGATCCACAAGGCAATATAACATTGCACAAGGTTCAGTTACACAGGGTCCAGTGCCGAATGGCAAAATTACAGACCATCTCTGTGTGTCCAGTGTTGGGTCCAGGTACCTTTCCTCTGAGCATTAAAAAGTAATGGATCTGGATAATGTCCGTAAAGGTAGGGCATGTGTTATAGTAGGCAGATGACACTTCCTCCATATGTTCCCCATTAACTTGTTGGGCGCCAAGTTTGGGTCACATAAGAGGCCTACCCCAGGGTGGGTTCTTCTGGGCTATGCCAGGTGACGAACAGGGTCATTCATTATAGCACAGGGGTTACACCTTGCCTGAAGGCATGCTCATCAATGCCAGGCCGGGCAAGGGCCACAGTCATGTGAAAGTCAAACACTAAAGCAGTCCCTTAACTCAAAAAGATAGTGTCCCGTGTCCTACACACTTGAACAGGTGCTTGTGTTGAATTCAGAGGGATATGCTGAGCCTATGCCCACTCCATCAGTCTACATCACTCCCAGTAACAGAATGGGGTCCTGCCCAACGTAGACCACATACATGCTCAACTTAACTCTTGTTCCTCTGTACCTAGTGATAAGGTCATAAATCTCCCTAACGCTAATCCACTCCCGGTGACCAACAGAGACGAACCGCTAGGGAGAGAGCTCTAACACCGGGCCCCCTCACTACTGCAGAACCTGTTACCTTACCAGATACCATGTCAATGACTGGTTGCAGTTTAACCTCTGGTTTTTGTGATGTTAACAGAACCATTTGTGTGCTGTTGTAGACCAGGCTTTGTGTGTTTAACCACTTCCGGACCGCCTACCGTACATTTACTGTAGCAGGGCGGCCCGGCTGCGCGAAACAACGTACCTGTAAATGGTGCGTGCCCCACGGCGATCGTATTCATTACAGAACTAAGCAGTCTACAGGTCCAGGCCAATGATGTATGGCCTGGACCTGCTGATCAGTTCTAGCTAATGACAGAACCTCCTGTTCCTGTGTAATGTAAACACAGGCACAGGAAATTATGTCATCTCCCCTCCTGGAGCCCTTTCGGTTCCATTGAGCATCCAACAGTGAGTACACAGGCACTACACTGACACCAGGACACATATTTCAACCCTTGATCACCTCCCCAGTTAACCCTTTCACTCCCTGTCACAATGTCACCAAGTTCAGTGTACAGATTTTTTACTGATCACTGTATTGGTGTCACTTGTGACACTAAATAGCCTTAGGGGCAGCTATCAGTAGTTAGCGTTAGTCCCAGGTAGGTTTAGGGTACCCGCCATATATTCCCTAATAAAGGTTTAACCCCTTTATCACCCACAGTTAACCTTCACTCCCTGTCACAGCATCATTAGTATAGTGTACAGATTTTTTTTCTGATCACTGTATTAGTGTCACGGGTGACGCTAGTTAGTGTCAGTCTTGTATAGTGTCAGGGTACCCGCCATATATTCCCTAGTAAAGTTTTAATCCCCTGATCACCCCCCAGTTAACCCTTTCACTCCCTGTCACAGTGTCAATAGGTACAGTGTGCAGATCTATTTTCTGATCACTGTATTAGTGTCATGGGTGAGGTCAGTTAACGTCAATCCCAGACAGCATCAGATTTTAACCCTTTGATTGCCAGTAACACTAACACACACACTATACCTCCATTACTAGTATAGTGTCTGAACGGATCAAAATCTTTAAACTGATCAAAACTATATTAGCATCCCCAATAGTATAGTGTTCCCAAAAACATGGCATTAGCAGGATCAGCCCCGACACTGGCCAGCACCTGTGTTTAGCCCCTCCGCCCAGCCCACCCAAACAAGTGCAGGATCAGCAGATCACTGCCACTTCCAATACACAGCACACAAAACCGCAGCGTTAGCAGAGTCACGCCTGATCTCTGCTAGCGCTAGCAGTTAATTTTTTTTTGTAGCGATCAAGCAGTCTCTGACAACCAGGTGCTTTTTACCTGTGAGTCCCACTAGGTACCTGTAAATTTGGTGGCTAAAATGTCAAAGGAAAGGTACTCTAGTGGAGAGGCCTACAGGATACTGAGCATGACAGATGAGAGTGCAGGGGAAGCCTTACTGTCAAAATCAGAATCAGATTCAGGCTCAGTTTACAAACCTGTAGAGAGCAGCGGCCCCCTGACAGATAGCTCAACAGAGTAGAGGTCCCTGCTAAGGTCAGGTGTGCCCGACCCCGTTCTTCTGTTGCTGAGGTGCAACAATCGCATGGTTCTCATATGCAGCAGAGTGTCAGTACTAATGCCGCTCAACCCAGTGGCATAACTGGAACCTTCAGGGCCCCGATGCAAGAAACCATGGAGGGCCCCACTGACCCCCGGACAGGGCTCTTTCCTCCGAGCCTGATGGTGGAACACCAGGACCCGGTCACAAGTGGGTGGCTGCATATAAAGTAACTGATTTCTCCATTCCCCTTGCTTCTCCTCCTATCCCTCCCACAGGCATTCAGCGGCCGCAGGAGGAAAATGGAAAGATCGGTTCCTCTATGTCGGAGTTTCTCAATCTTTTTTCCAGTCAGGGCACCCTTGAAGTATACCCCTAGGTGAATGGGGCTGTACTGCAACCAACCTGCAACTGTGTGCATTGCATGCAGTTGCAGTATAGTGATGATGCATTTAAGGGGTTAAAACAGGCGGTCAGTAGGCAACATATTGCCTCTTTACCGGCTGTCAAATGCCTCTGATCGCTATGAGGAACAGCATTTTTTTTGCTGGTACTATGAACAAGCAAAAAAAATAAAAAAATCGGTTCTGATTGTCAAGGTATAGGGGGTCAGGATTAAAAGCGTAAACCAAAAATGTGCATACATACATGTAAACACATACACACACACATGTATAAAAACACACACATATATATAAAAAACACACATATATATATATAAATGCACCTATGCACGCACATATAAACCAGTGGCGGCTGGTGCTCAAAATTTTTAGGGGGGCGCAAGCAAACTGAAAAATTCTGAAGAAAAAACATCAATTGCAGCCATCATGCCCATCAATTGCAGCCACTGTGCCCATCAAACTCCGCCTCTGTGCCCATCAAACGCTGCCACTGTGCCATCAAACGCCACCACTGTGCCCATCAAATGCCGCCACTGTGCCATCAAATTACGCCACTGTGCCCATCAAATGCTGCCACTGTGCCCATCAAACTCTGCCGCTGTGCCATCAAATGCCGCCAGTGTGCCCATCAAACGCAGCCACTGTACCCATCAAACGTTGCCACTGTGCCCATTGAAGTCTGCCACTGTGCCATCAAATGCCGCCACTGTGCCATCGAATGCCGCCACTGTGCCATCAAATGCCACCACTGTGCCCATCAAATGCCGCCACTGTGCCCATTAAATGCTGCCAGTGTGTCATCAAATGCTGCAACTGTGCCATCGAATGACGCCAGTGTGCCCATTAAATGCCGCCAGTGTGACCATTAAATGCTGCAACTGTGCCATGGAATGCTGCCACTGTGAATCCACCCCCCCCTGCATGCTCGCCGTCTGCCCGGCACTTACCCTGTCTTGGTGGTGCAGCGGGCGACGCCACGAGCGGGGTCCTCCATGCGTCTCCTGCCGTCCTTTCGTCCTGATAGGCGTCCAATAGCCGTGCCTATCGTTTCAGCCAATCAGGTGACAAGTAACAGACCCGCACACCTGATTGGTGGAGAGGCGGTTCAGAGTTAGGAAAGTGAATATTAATTCGCTTTTCTAACACACCTGGGTGGACTGTAAGCGCCAAGCATGGCACTCGCAGTTCACCTATTTTGAAGCCTATTAGAGCCTATGGGTCTAATCAGGTGCTTCAAAAACACCCCCCCCCGCTGTATTTCAGGCGCCTGAAAAGGGGCTGGACACCTAAATATGGGGGTGGCAGCGGTGGCCATGCATAGATTCATAGAGGGGGTGGCTGGAGAGAGGGGGCGGTGCCCGTGTGCCCTTATGGACACACCGCCACTGATAAACACATGCACATACACATACATGCACACTCACATACATACATATGCATACATACATGCACACACACATACATATGCACACACACATGCATATATACACATACATGCACACACATATACATGCACACACATATACATTAGGGTTGCCACCTCATCCCTTTAAACCCGAACACATATGAATTACACAGGTTCTGAGGCTAATTAAGGTGGTAAGTAAACTCACTTGGTGCCTTACCTGCATTTAATTAGCCTCAGAACCTGTGTAATTCATATGTGTTCGGGTTTAAAGGGATGAGGTGGCAACTCTAATATACATACATGCACACACACATGCATACATACACATACATGCACACACATATACATACATGCACACACACATACATATGCACACACACATGCATACATACACATACATGCACACACATATACATACATGCACACACATATACACACATACACATACATGCACACACATATACATACATGCACACACATATACATACATATACATACATGCACACACATATACATACATGCACACACACATACATACATATACATACATGCACACACATATACACACATGCACACACACATACAGTAGATAGATATTCTTATAAAAAAATGGCAGACCTTTACCTTAGCTCTTCCTGTCGGGTACTGCACTGTAGGGGGAGACAAAGAGCACAGCACACACTGCTTTCACTTTGATAAGCTCCCTGCACAGTCAGTGTCGATTACAGTTCAGCTGACAAACGAGGAGCTCAGTCTCAGCCGTCCCTGCTGTTCCTTCTATCGAAGAGTACAGGGGGCCCTGAAGTAGAATAGTAAAGTATCGAACCAGGCAGAACTTCAGCAATGCAGGTTTATTAACAGCTGATAACATACATGTTTATGTTCAAAGTATTACAAGATACAGATCTAATTTATACAGTTTCTTACAATGAAAGCATATTAGATATAAATATTCTTATCCTCTAACCAAATTTAAACAATTGTGAATTGTTCTCACCTTGAACCAGAATGGGTCTTTTCTGCCAATTCTTGGGAACCTCTCACCTGATAGGGACCAGCCGATCTGCCGGTGGTCTGGTCCCCTCACAGAGTTCTGGGTTCCAGCTCGACCAAGTTCTTGAGGGAAATTCACCTGAGACCACATTCTGGAACAAGTTAAGAAGTCTTCTCTGACTCGTACGAGGAGACAAGTTATGGACAGATACTTGCCCATTGGTTCTGACCTCTATGACTCGTGCAATAGGGCAGCATACACAGAGTTCAGCCTTATGAGCTCCTATCTGACTTGTCCGAGGGGACAAGTTAGGACAGATACTTGCCCATTGGTTCTGACCTCTATGACCCATGCAATAGGGCAGCATACACAGAGTTCAGCCTTATGAGCTCCTATCTGACTTGTCTGAGGGGACAAGTTAGGACAGATACTTGCCCATTGGTTCTGACCTCTATGACCCGTGCAATAGGGCAGCATACATAGAGTTCAGCCTTATGAGCTCCTATCTGACTTGTCCGAGGGGACAAGTTAGGACAGATACTTGCCCATTGGTTCTGACCTCTATGACCCGTGCAATAGGGCAGCATACATAGAGTTCAGCCTTATGAGCTCCTATCTGACTTGTCCGAGGGGACAAGTTAGGACAGATACTTGCCCATTGGTTCTGACCTCTATGACCCGTGCAATAGGGCAGCATACATAGAGTTCAGCCTTATGAGCTCCTATCTGACTTGTCTGTCTAACAATTGTAGAGCTTGCATTTATATACCCTTTTACAAGTCTTATCTCAACTATCTGTCTTACATATGATTGGTCACTAAGATCTACGTCAAAGTAACCAACCATAAATCTGACACTTGTTCTACAACCAGATAAACTTAATTATTCCCAAAATTCCTATATGTTCATTAAAGTGATTTATAACTGTTTTTGTCCAATTAAAAACACCTGTATAGAGACAGTCTGGCACCCAGCTGTGTTATCAAACTCTCCTTATCTTGATACTAGCTTCAAGGATTTGCAGATTTACGACTGAGACAATGAACTTTCAATAACCCCACCAGATGTGTTATATGTCTCACTATATGTATGTATTTTAACAGTTTTAATGAGGGCACAAGCATACCTTTGTTTGACCTTGTCAAACTTAATTTAATGTACTGTACATAACTTTAATTATTTCTAAACCACCTGTTTTCATATCTTTATCTGTCTGATTTATATGCATTTCAGATTTGAGACAATTCTATATTACTTGAATCTATCCTAATGAACTTTCACCCAGTAAACTATCTTAATACATTTTCGAGAACACCTGTGTACAAGTACTTGTCATAAAGCAGAGGTCATTTAAAGTTCAACACTTATAAATGAAGACTTTCTAAATCTATGGAAAACACAGTATACATTATTAAAGATTAATAATTGTTGCTTTACTTATTGAATAATAATATTGATAAAACCACTACTATATAATAATATGAATAATAATAATAATAATAATTATCAATAAAATATATGCAAATCAATATATATATAATATGAAATACATTGGCTAATATGAGATTCCACAACAGCCCTCAAGGGCCCCCTGCAGCAAGGGGCCCAGTCGCCATAGCAAACTCAGCAACCCCTATAATTCTACCACTGGCTCAACCTTCTGGTGAACTGGCAAGCACCAGCAGCTTAGTACATCCTGGTCGTAGACCAACCAGCACTGCTGTAACGCTTGGTGATGTGGCGATTCCCATAAGTGCAGTTCAATCTGGTGCGGTGGCTAGCACAAGTAGTGTCCCACAGCCACCAAGAATTCAAACACAGGCCCGTAGAGCCCAAAGTACCCTTCCAGATGCGCCTGCAAATCCTGGGTGGCAGCCCACCACTTCTGCAGCGCCCGTACCCCCCCCCCCCATTTACTGGCAAACCCAGAATTTAAGTGGAAACAGCACATTTAACTCCCCTTTTATGAGCGGTTTTTCACAGAAGATATGTACAGATCTATTGCGGACCAAAGCACATGTACTGTATATGCTGGTCAATTTATCACCACAAATCCAAATTTGACCCTTGCCAGAGAATTTGGCTGGAAACCTATAACGGTTCCCAAATTTAAGACCTTTCTGGGCCTATCCCTCTTCATGAGCATTACTAAAAAGAGTAAGTTGCGGTCATTTTGAGCCACTGACCCAATTCACCATATGCCCGTGTTCTCTGCTGCCAGGACTAGATACGAGCATATCTTGCGGTTCATGCACTTCAACGACAATGAACTCTGTCATCCTTGGGGTGACCCTGAAAATTTGTAGCCTTGTTTATTCCCGATCAAGTTGTCTGCGTTGATAAGTCCCTGTTTACGTTTTCTGGCCGCCTTGTTTTCAAAACGTTTCTCCCCAGCAAGAGTGCCAGATATGGGGTCAAAATGTATAAGCTTTGTGACAAGGCAACAGGCTATACATGTAGTTTCCTGGTTTACGAGGGGAAAAGATAGCAATGTGGAGCCCCGTGACTGCCAAGAATACAAAGGGAGCAGCGGCAAGATTGTTTGGAACTTGATGTCACCCTGATTCCGAAAGGGGTACCATTTATACGTACACAATTTTTATACAAGCGTGCCACTTTTTAGTCACCTCTTTCAATTAGGAATTGGCACATGTGGCACCGTGCAATAGACATGTGCACTGACAAAAAATTTGTTCGTTTTAGTTTCATTAGTTTTTGCTTTTTTTGCAAATTCGGAAATTCGAAAATTCTGAATTTTCGAATTTCCAAATTTTCAAATTTTCAATTTCCAAATTTTCAAATTTTCAATTTCCAAATTTTCAAATTTTCAATTTCCAAATTTTCAAATTCGGAAATTCAAAAATTCAAAAATCTGAAAATTCGAAATCTGAAAAAAAAGAAAGAAATTCAGTAAAATTCTAAATAATAACTAACTAATAATAGCTAACTATTAAATTATAGGTATTGGAATTTCCTTTCAAATTTGGCTGTTTGTGAACGTAAAGAATACAAATTTATCTGAAGTTACGAATTATCCGAAATAACGAATGCCGCATCTAAACAAATGGAATGGAACAAATTAATAATAAATAATAATAATAAAAAGGTTTTATTATTAATATTGTTATTTATTATTATTAGATCGTTACATTCCATTCGTTTCGATACGGCATTCGTTATTTCAGATAATTCGTAACTTCGGATAAATTCGTACTCGTTACGTTCACTAACAGCCAAATTTGAAAGGAAATTCCAATACCTATAATTTAATAGTTATTATTAGTTAGTTATTATTTAAGATTTTCGGGTTTTCGTATTTTCAGAAGCATGGGGCTGGGGTGGACATAGGGGTGGATTGCCCCTATGCTTTGCCATCTATTTTTTACTCTATTTTTGGCACAGATTACAATAAAAAAAAGTTGTTTTATTGAGTTAAGGTTTTATTGATACTGTGTTTTATTGTTAACCGTTGTTTGCTTTGCAGGTACGCCATTCTGCTGCAGCACTGATGTGTTTATTTTGACAGCAACAGGGTTTGCTCTCACGATACATAAATCCATGCACTGTAGGAGGTGATTTCACCACCACAGTTAAAAAAAAGCATATGAAGAATTGGGGCAGGGGTGGACATAGGGACGGATCGCTCCTATGCTTCAGCATATATTTTTATTCACTTTTCTTGGCAGAGATTTCTTCATCCACATCAATCGATCTGAATTGAGGAATCTGTCAGGTTTTTTTTTTTTCGTTCAGCCCATGAAAAAAAAGAACAGTGCATGTAAGCCCATCATTAGAAGTGGCATTCAGGCTTTCTAAGGGCGTAAATTGTTGATTTCACTCCTCAATACCTATCACAGTTTAGAAGGCCTTGAAATATCAAGATAGCAAAAGATTACCCTTGTATAGTTGGATTAATCGGTTAATGCCCTGTCTCTCCCGTTCTTTAGACCTCTCTATACTCTTTACTTCCACTAGATTTCTATTGTTCCATAGGGAGGTATATTCAGTTACCCCTCTATATCCCATTAATACCTTCGTTTCCTGCCATACTTTACTGACAAGTTTTGTTGTCTGTCATCTGTGAATAGATGAGTCTGCCTCTAGTACCTCCACTAGTATGTTATGTGGGGCCCCCTTTATCATCATTTTATCGCTCGACTTCCCCCCTCCTATGACTCCACAATCTGCTAGATATTATAGCTGAAATGCCAAAAAGTATGACTTCGGGTGTGGAACCGCCATGCCTCCTTCTTTAATCAGTAACTACATAGTTTGCAGGCCAATGGGGCTAAGTTATTATTGACATACTGATTTATATCTCTCGTGATCCAAACACCCAGAAATTTTAGTTTGTCACTATTTTTAGGTGTGGATTTCCGACGATATCTGGTTAGCAAGTGGGTCGACTGGTAGCAGGGCTGATTTCTCCCAGTTGATAACCAGGCCAGAAAATCGTCCAAACTCCCTCACCATTTGTATCACTGCATTTAGTGAAGTTTCAACATCTCCAAGGAAAAACAGGACGTCATCCACAAACAGTGCTATCCTGACCTCTTCTGTCTGTCTCCGGAACCCCGGAATATCTAGCATAGATCTAGTCATAATTGCTAGTGGTTCCATCGCGAGAGCAAACAGTAAGGGGGGCAGAGGACAGCCCTATCTCATCCCTCTCTCCAATTGGAATAATTCAGAGTATTCATTATTAATTTTAATTTTTGCTTTTGGTTCCCTATAAAGTATTTTCACCCATCTAATAAAGGAGGGGCCAAAGCCGAATTTCTCAAACACCCTCCAAAGATAGTCTCATTCTAGGCTATCAAAAGCCTTAGCGGCATCCAAGGCCAATATGGCCCTGGAGCCCATATTGTCTGTTGGAATCTGCATGTTTAAAAAAACTCTTCTGATATTGATACTTGTTGACCTATTGGGAATAAAACCTGACTGGTCAGGATGTATAAGATTTTGAATACATCCATTTAAATGGGTTGCTAGCACTTTAGCCAAGATTTTTACATCCGTACGTAATAAAGAAATTGGACGATAAGAGGAGACGTCCAATAATCTTTCCCCTCCTTATGTATTACAATATTAATGGCTTCCGACATTGAGGTGGGGAGTCTCCCATTGACTAATGCCCATCCCAATGTCTTCAGCAATTCTGGGAGCAGGACCTCTCCATACCAATTATATATTTCTATTGGGAGCCCATCTGGGCCTGGCGACTTTTGATTGGACATCCCGGCCACTGCTTGCTGTAATTCCTCGAGGGTCACCGGTGTCTCTAAATCCATTTTGTCCTTCTCTGACAAAGTTGGAATTTGTATAGCCTGGAAGAAACCATCCATTTTTTCACTCTCAGCTCCCCTACTAGACTTATAGAGGGACTTGTAATATTCACCAAAAGTTTGTTTTATCTCTATCCCTTCTGTGGAGATCTTGCCACTTAGTGTCTTAATCGCAGAAACAGTGGAGGGGGGGTATTAGATCTAATTAACAGGGGCAGCATACGACCCACTCTCTCTCCTTCTCCAAACTGACACTGTCTCTGAAATATTTGTCTGTTCTCTGACCTTCTTGTAATAGCCATTCTATAGATTTGTTGCTTATCTAGCCATTCCTTTTGCCTACCTGGGGTTGGGTCCTCGACATATCGCCTCTCTGCCAGTATCACTGCGTTCCTGATGTCTCTTTCCCACTCCCTTGATATTCCCTTAGTTCTTGCCACTTTTTGGATCAAAAGACCTCTAAGGCCTTCAAGGAGTCCCAAAGCACTCCAGGTGATGCCGTACCTGCATTGATTTGTACAAATTCATGTAGTCTGGTTACCACCTCTCCAGTGTTGCCAATCAATTCCAGCCAACAAGGTCTGATTTTCCATTCTCTTGGATGGATTTTACCTCCTATATTTATTGTCAACACAAATGGGAAGTGGTCTGACACTCCTCTTGGACCATACTCTATGTTCCCTACCAACAATGTTGCTTCCCTATTACCTAGGGCCATGTCAATTCTTGAGAGAGTGAGTTAGGAACTTGAAAAGCATGAGTATTGTCGTTCCTGCGGATAACGCATTCGCCATATATCGCTCAACCCCATTTCCTCCAGGAATCGAGACAACCGATTCTCTCCTGCTAAATTGGACCTATTTTCAGGGGAAATCTATCTAGGCTCTTATCGAGGACTTCATTTAAATCTCCTACCGCTATTACTGGAGTTCCCACTTTGTCCAGTGTGAACTCCACTAATTTATGTAAAACCTCCAGCTTAAATGGGGGGGGGGGATATAAATATTTGCCAGCAGGGCGTGGCCTAGCGTATGGAGTAGCAGGACACGTTGGAACAAACGAGGCTCTCAGCCCTTTCCGGACACTGCAGAAAGGTCGGTAATGGGGAGGAAAGAAGGGGGAGAGGGACACCGCACCTCCGAACCACACAACGAGGGTGAAATTGATCGTTTTTTTACCCGTTTGAGACAGACACAGCGCGACCCCCCCCTCGTCCAAGATGGCGCTGCCCCGGACCTCGGGCACACATGTGGCCTCACAGGGAGTTGCTTCACAGCGCTCCACTTCTAATATGAGAACCAGACAGCGTGCCAGGTCCCCTCCAGACTCTGACAATGGCTCTGTCCACTCTGCCTGCCATTCCCCAGACTCACACCGATCCTATGGTGGATGGGACATGGAAGCTTACATTAAGGCCCTCCCTACCAGGCACGATTTTAAAGCCTGTGTGCACAGACTTGAGCGCTCTTACAAGCAGGAAATCACTGAGCTACGCAGAGATGTAACAAACAGGCTGGAAGAAGTGGAGCATAGTGTGGAGGAGACTGCCTCCACACTTCATGCACATGAAGTCATTTTACATGAACACACGCTGCAGATTCAGCAACTAATGTACCACCAGGGCGACCAGGAAAACAGAGCCAGACGTAATAATATACGTATCCACGGCCTACCAGAGTAGGTAGAAACCAAGGACCTAGCCCCTGCAGTCGTCGCCATGTTTAACAACCTGCTGCAGAAGGATAAAGATGCCCCCCTAGAGCTTGATGGTGTTCCCAGAGCCCTCGGCCCTAAGAACCCTAACCTGAAATATTCCAGAAACGTCATCTGCAGAGTACACTTCTATGCGATTAAAGATGCAATCATGAAAGCTGCACGGGCTCAAGACGCCATCTACTTTAACGGGACCCCAGTGTCTCTACTCCCATACGTCTCCAAGCTGACTCTTGACATGCGGCGGGCTCTGAAACCCCTTACAGGTGCCCTTCAAGCAAAACAAATAAAATATCGCTGGGGTTTCCCATTTAATCTTTTGGTATCCCACGAAGGGAAGTCAGTGACATTCCGCACACTGGGTGATCTCTCAAAATTCCTCGGAACATTTGAGTTGCCGCAGATTCCTATACCGGACTGGCCTCCTCATGCTGCCACCCCAGGTTTTCAGGTTGCCACAGGCTGGCAAAAGAAAACGAAACCGCTCTAAACCGGAAACCTCTAGGGCAACTGATGGATGAACTCCTGTTCTTCACTCTCTGATTAATCACACTTTTCTTCACAGGTTCCGGACCAGTAAAGCTGTCCCTGTTTACAGTTTACAGTTTTGTTGGGACATTATACTGCTGATCTAACTTTGATTTTCCATATACAGGTCTTAACTTCTTTCATTAAGAAATAAGCTTTCCTCTTACATGAGAGTTACAACTGTTTGTACTTGTTCCCCCTCCCCACCATACGTTTGCTCCTGACACCTCCCTCCCCTCAGTCTTATTGCAGATTACTGTTATATTTAGAAGCTGAGTAAATGACCCTGCAGGCCATCAAGTTTATATTGTATGGGTTTTTTTTTTTTATAGGATGTTCCTTTCAGACACCTACTTATAGTTATGAAAAATATGAATGGCAATGCAGGGCCTGAGCCTTTTTGCACATAGATAAAACCAATAGAAGTTGCCCGGCGTGTGCGGGCCTCTCTGTGCTCTGACCGCGACCCCCCACTTAGGGTTT
Organism: Aquarana catesbeiana; assembly: GCF_042186555.1. Classification (NCBI taxonomy): domain Eukaryota; kingdom Metazoa; phylum Chordata; class Amphibia; order Anura; family Ranidae; genus Aquarana; species Aquarana catesbeiana. Next base: position 452,774,588 of record NC_133325.1, read on the forward strand.
TCAGCGCCCATATCGGTTTTAGCTGTTATGTTGATCACAACATTATTAGTTAGGCCATTTAGGCCTTGGTTCTCTTTTTTATTTTCCACAATTCTTTCTCTTTTACCTCTCATACTTACCTTCTATTTTTTCCCCACAAGATGTCGCTCTTCCCCTCCCCTCTCCCTTCCCTCCCTCTCCTTTGGGCCTCAAACATATTAACTCTTGCTCACCCCCTAAATTACTTTCCCTATGACAACTCAAACCTCCCTTATAGTCTCCTCCTTAAATTGCAGGGGCCTTAACACCCCGGAGAAGAGAAGACACATACTCTATCATTTTCACAAACTACACACCCAAATTCTTCTCCTACAGGAAACTCATTTTAGGTCTAATGCGATCCCACAATTTCTCCATAAACAATACCCCACCTGGTTTCATAGCACCAACCATTCAGCAAAATCTAAAGGGGTCTCCATCGCATTTCACGCCACATTCACCCCAGATGTCCTTGATACTTATATTGATCCATCGGGTAGATATATATTTCTTAAATTGTCATACATGAATATGATCTATACCATAATTAATATTTACTCTCCAAACCAGGACCAGCAGCACTTTCTCTCCAATGTGGTCTCTCGCCTGAAGCGATTTAGTACAACCAACATGATCCTGGGAGGCGATCTCAATGCCACCTTGATACCCCACCTCGACGCCTCGACTGGTAAGTCCTCAATCTCCCTAGCTTCCCTGACCAAAATACGAACACTTCTATCTGACCTGTCCTTAGTGGACGTGTGGAGAATATTGCACCCCAGCGCTAAAGACTACACGTACTATTCCCCAACACATTATTCTTATAGCAGACTGGATTACTTCCTCATCTCCCAATCCTTACTAGATTACTCCCCCCTCTCCTCCATAGGCCTCACCCTTTGGTCTGACCACGCTCCCATACACATGAAACTAGGAAACGTCCCCATACACAAGAAACGGACTACTTGGAGGTTGAATGACAATCTACTGTCTGACTTTGTTTGTATACAGGACATTAAACAGACCATCAACCACTTTGTAGCTGACCATGCCCAAGATACCACCAACCCACTTACAAAATGGGAAGCACTTAAATGTGTGCTCAGGGGTAAATTCATTCAACACGGTTCCCGACTTAAACGTGCACGTACAGCCGACACTACACGGCTCCTTGCCACCATAGCCAAGTTGGAAGAATCACACAAAAAAAACCCTGACACCACAGTACTACTAGAACTCACCAACGCCAGGAGGGACCTCTTGCAAATTTTTGCAGAGCACTCGTTGGTAGCGAGGGATAAAGGGCGATTCGCTCACTACTCTCAACCCAATAAATGTGGCAGACATTTAGCAAATACACTCCAGCCCCGACAAACCCGTAAGCCAATTCCGTTCATTAATTCCCCAACCAAAGGTAAATTACTGAACAACTCGGCCAAAGCCAAAGAATTCCGCCAGTACTATTCTACTCTATATAACCTCACTCCACGAGTTTCATCGCCCTCATCTCACTCGCAAGACCTCCCTTCATATATTCAGGAAACGGCACTCCCACCCTTCCCAGCATCCGAAGTAGAAGAACTGGAATCCGCCCTTTCCAAAACGGATTTTCAACTCGCCATAAAAAAATCTTAAAAATGGAAAGAGCCCCGGCCCTGACGGGTTTTCCTCACGCTTTTATAAAACGTTTACTCTCCAACTGGCACCCTTGCTAGCAAAAGCATTTAATGCCATTAATGGAGGTCTTGCTTCCTCCTCTACTTTGCTTCAAGCACAAATAGCAGTTATCCCAAAGCCAGGTAAAGACCCCTCCCTATGCCCCACAGGCCAATCTCCCCTTTAAATATAGATTTAAAACTATATGCGAAGATCCTAGCGAATCGCCTATCTCCCTTACTGCCCAAGACAATCCTTAAAGATCAGGTGGGCTTTGTCCCTGGACGTGAAGCCAGGGACAACACCACCAAAACTATACATCTTATGGCATATGCCCAATGCAATCATATACCGACCTGCCTTCTCTCGTGTGATGCAGAAAAGGCCTTCGACAGGGTCAGTTGGCCCTTTCTTTCTGCCACCCTCTCCCAGCTAGTATTAGGACCAAGAATGCTTTCATGCATCATGTTCCTGTACTCTAAACCCTCGGCTACCATTTTGGTGAACGGTACCCAATCAGAAAAACTCAGGATCTCTAATGGTACCAGACAGGGCTGTCCTCTTTCCCCGCTCCTGTTCGCCTTAGTAATTGAACATTTGGCCCAAGCTATTAGAGCTAACCCCAACATACACGGTATACAATCTCCCACCTCCCACTGTAAACTTTCCCTATATGCAGACGACCTACTACTTTATGTAACCCAACTGCTCATCAGCATACCATCTATACTAGCTGAGATAGACCGGTTTGGCTGTTTTAGTAATTACAAATTAAACATCTCTAAAATAGACGCACTAAATTTATCTCTGACGCCTGCCACCCTCTCCTTTAAATCTAACTTCTCCTTTCAATGGCAGACAAACTCCATATCGCATTTAGGAACAGCCATTCCGAAACGAACCTCAGATATATATGCCCTAAACTTCAGCCCATTACTTACAAAACTCAGACGCCTTACCACTGCCTTGGTTCGGTCGCATGAATGTATTAAAAATGGATATTCTCCCCAAACTCCTTTATTTATACCAGGCCCTCCCTATTGCCCTCCCCGTGGCATTTTTTCGCACCCTTCAATCTATGGCAATCTGATTTGTATGGATGGGGAATCACCCTAGGCTGAAAAATAAACTTCTATGCTCCCCTACCACCAAAGGAGGGATAGGCCTACCAGATTTTGTGCTTTATCACACCTCAACAGTGATCTCCTGCATCCTGGAGTGGTTCCCCCGCCCCCTGATCAAAGCCTCCACCCTTGTGGAGCAAGACTTGTCCTCAATTGATCTTCGAGCACTCCTATGGGGCTATAGTTAGACATACAAATCATTAGCAGGGCTGTCCCCTCTCACCAGAGATGCTTTGGCAATCTGGTATTGCAGAAGGGAGAGTTACTCACTAACCTCTGAACCGAGTCCTCTCACCCCCCCTATTCGATAACCCAGCTTTTCCTGAAGGCAATTCCACTCAGACTTTAGATGACTACAATAGAGCCTCTTGGCCCACAGCCCGACAATTTGTGAACAACACCCTAGGTACCTTCGTTACCAACCAAAATACCACATCTTCTAAGGTAACATGGCTTACACGTCTACACCTGACTTCCTACTGTAAAAAACTCCACGACTCCAAACAAATCCATAGACCCTTGACTATTTTTGAGCAACTATGCACGCTCTCAGAGACACCCCGACACACCTTATCATTAATATACAAAATGATTTTGGACCACATCCATGGGTCCTTACCTAAATACACTGAAACCTGGTCGGAGGAACTTGGGAGAGACATAATGGAGGCAGAGTGGGGTAAGGCCTTCCTTTTTACTCATAAATCAGCTATCTCGAGATACACTCGAGCTACTAGTGTCAAGGTGGTATTGGGTTCCTTCCACCCTAAGGATCATGTTTCCATCAACCACTGATATGTGTTGGAGATGTAATTCAGCAAAAGGTACGTACATACACATTTGGTGGAAATGTGATGTGCTCCTCCCATTTTGGACACAAATTTTGCAGATATACGCAGAAATATACGATAAACCGCTCGTGCCCTCTCCTACCATTGCCCTTCTCTCTCTATACTCCCCGGTACTGTCAAATCACAAAAGAACAACCTCTTAAAATTATTCCTTAGTGCAGAGCGACAATTAATCCCCAGACATTGGAAAACTACCACCCCCCCCCCATCCCTTGTAGAATGGGTGAGCGAAATAAACAATATAATGCTTATGGAAGAAATGCAAGCCAAGGCATTAGATAAACAACCAAAGTTTTCCTTCATCTGGAGCATCTGGAGGCATTACTCTGCTTCAGACAAACTAAAGCATAGACTCTTAGCGATGAATACAACCTGAGAGTCCAAACGCCCCCATAATAGTATCCTTATATCCAGGAAAGTGACACCCTCAGTAGGTTGTCCCTACTTTCCCCCTCCCCCCCCCCCCCCCCACCTTATACCCCTGCAATCTTTCTTTTTCTTAGATCTTTTCTTTTCTTCTACTGTTGCTTTAAGCCTACTCTGGCTTGCTCTTCTGGGCCATTCTTGGCCGCACCAAGGAATCATTTGTATTCCGATTTTTCAATATGAGTTCTCCCATCACTCAGGAGATTTTGAAATACCTCACCATTATGACCCTGTTAATTATATACGTTTTAACAATTGTTTCCTCGACCTCTGGACGCAGCGGGATCCCAAAGGGGAGTCCAGACCGAGAGAAATAGCACTAAGACAAGTGTTGGTCATATGTTTAAAAGCTGACCTCATAGACACAATTCCAAGATACCTAAGTACTTGCAATGGAATGCACTATATTTTCTCACTACAAATGTATATTTTCAATTGGTGAACCGGTATGCCTGATGTCAGGCCCCCGGTCTTATCTATGCTTTTTTCTGTTTAAACTTGTGTTAAAACAATAAAAACTTATTGAACATAAATATTTGCCAGCACATATCGTTTAGGCTCTGTTTCCACTACTGCAAGTTGTTGTGCGACTTGACACATGTGAAGTCGCATGACAGGTCAAAACCCATGTATTTCAATGGTCCTCATTCTAATTGCACTACTTTGTTCCGACATCGGTGTGACTTGTTCTAACACGCTTTTCACCGGTCGCATGACATCGCATCACAAATCGCATAGCAAGGTTGCAGTGTAAATCGCGTGACTTTGGGGATGCAATAGTGGAAACATAGCCTTATTCTCAATCAAGCAAAACAAAAAATGTACCGGCCCTGTTCATCAATGCAACTCTCTCTGGAGGAGAACATCACTCCTCTTCCAATCATTATGCTCACCCCCCCTGAATAGGAGGAGTGGACCGAATGATATTGAGCTTGGAATTTCTGGTTACCAAGTTGTGCCACCGTGGCATTGGTCAAATGGGTCTCCTGCAGGCAGAGTAGTCTGGGCCCGCTCCCCTCCAATGCAGACAGAACCGTGGCTCTCCTAATTGGGTCCCCTAGACCTCCATTCCAGGATATTCCAGGAATTTATACTAAATGTCTTATTTTGCATGAAACAAATATCAAAAATAAATCAAGAATATAAAAAAAAGGAAAAGAAAAAGAAAAAAAACAAGAAGATAGACCATCTAACAGTCCCATTCTCTCCCCTCCACCCTAGATCCTTTCTCCAGCCTATGTGTTCTTCCTGCTTCCCGTATCTCACCCTTCTCTCTATTTGTGCCATCTGTCGTATTAATTTTTGTGGTGTGTGCTTCTTCCCCCCCACTCTACCCTTAACTCACCCTCGAACCACCAAAAGGGGATGCGGAGAAAAAAATACATTTAAAAAAAGTGAAAAAACAATAAAAAAATAAATGAAAAAGAGAGGTAAAAGGAATGAGTCTCCACCGATTTACCCCCCCCTCCATATAATACATAATCAAAGCAATTTCATGACTATTACATGTCTATTATATTTTACACTTCTATAGGTCCTTCTTATTTTCCTCTAACCACTGCGCCACATCAGCCGAAGAGTTGAAGAACACAGTTCCGCCCAGTGCTGTCAACCGTAAGCGAGCTGGGTACAACAAAGCATATATAACCTTGTATTTCTGCAAAGTACGCTTAATTGGTATAAATTTGGCTCTACGCTTCTGGAGGTCTGGCAAGAAATCAGGGTACAGTGAAATCCTAACCCATTTATATTTAATGTCTCCTGCCTCTCTAGCCTTCTGCAGGAGGGTAACCTTATCATTATAATTGAGAAGTTTTAGGAGTTATGGGGTGGGGTAGTTGCCCGCCTGCCGGGCTTTAAAAGGGCCTCGGTGGGCTCTTTCGATCGCAAACAATGATGTAAAGGTAGTAGGCCCAAAAATTTTCCTGAACCATCCCTCTAAGAATGTTATGGGGTTGGGGCCCGCACTTCGCTCCGGCAGGCCTATCACTCTCATGTTGTTTCTACGGCTTCTATTTTCCATTTCATCGAGTTTAGTCGCCTGTATGTCCATTTGCTCCTTCAGCCCTTTAATTTCTCGCTTTAGTGGGTATAAATCACCCTTAACTGTGCTTAGTCTCTCTTCTAAAGCGATAATCCTTACCACAGTCTTACTCAGCTCATGGCTCATTGAGAATATTTCCCCCTTAATACTCTTCAACTGGCCATCAAGATTAGTAATTGAGTCTTTACAGGCAGTAATAGCATTTAATACATCTTTTAATGTAGGTTCCTCCTCCTCCGATATAGGACCAGCCATAGTGGTCGCCCTCAATACCACAGTAGGTGTTACAGATGCAGTTCCTGGTTTTCCACTCCCCAGCCCCTTAGTATGCACTGTTTTGGCATTTGCTGTTTAGGTAGGATTTGAAGATGCTTGTCCCTGGCTCTTTCTAACTGCCTGAGGTTTAACCTGCGTTGTTACCTGTTGATTACCCCCTTTAACAGGTGACAGGGAGGGCGTAATGTTCAAGTTTAGCTATTGCCGCCGCCGCCTGACTCCCCTTTTCCTTTGCGGCACGTGTCACCTGAACCCCATCCTGGGGTAGCTGTTCCTCTATCCCGCATTTTCTGGACATAATTTAGATGCTCAAGGGTTGTTGCTGTTGTTGTTGGAGAAGGGGGAGGAATTGAGGGAGAAATTGGAGGGATTGGGGCCGCAGCGCTCCCGTTCTATCCACCTCTATCCATCCTCATAGCGGCGTCAGCCGAGTGTGTCAGCCGCACCAGCAAGTCTTGTAGCAAGATCTCAGTCCCGCAGAATCTCGCGAGATTACGAGCGTCTCCGAGCCCAGCGTGGCTCCTGCTCCGACTATCTACTTCAGCCTCCTCAGGTTCAGGAGAGGCAATACCAGCTTCAATACCGGCTTCAGCGATGCACAGTCCAAGGGCCGACCCTCTATACATTGCAAAGGCCCCCAGAGAGGGGACCGGAGGGGGTCAGGCAGCACCAACAGCAGGCACAGCAATGACGCCAAACTACCAACCACTCCACACTAGGCGTCTTCCATTCAGAGACAGTAAGGAGCGAAGGAGCAGAGGAGAGGCACCTCACACACTCATTCTCTCACACTCGCTCTCTCCTGCATCCGATCACGCCCCCCACTGACAGGCTTTCTAAAGGCGTAAATTGTTGATTTCACTCCTCATTACCTATCACAGTTTCGGAGGCCATGAAATGCCAAGATAGCACAATGACCCCTTTTCAGAAAGTAGACACCCCAAGGAATGTGGAGGGGTTTTGTACTGCCCTGAAATTTTAGCACCTCAAGAAATGAGATAGACAGTCATAAACTAAAAGCTGCGTAAATTCCAGTAAATGTACCATAGTTTGTAGACATTATAACTTTTACGCAAACCAATAAATATACGCTTATTGAATTCTTTTTACCCAAGACGTGGCTGAATACATTTTGGCCTAAATATATGACAAAAATTTAGTTTATTGGATTTTTTTAATAACAAAAAGTAGAAAATATAATTTTTTTTTCAAAATTTGGGGTCTTTTTTAGTTTATATTGCAAAAGATAAAAATCCCAGTGGAGACCAAATACCACCAAAATGAAGCTCTATTTGTGGGGAAAAAAGGACGCAAATTTAGTTTGGGTACAGCATTGCATGACTGCGCAATTACCAGTTAAAGCAGGGTAGTGCCAAACTGTAAAAAGTGCTCTGGTCATTAAGGGGGTAAAACCTTCCGGGGCTGAGGTGGTTAAACAACTTTTACTAAAAGTTCGGCATGGCAGGCATAGCATAACAAAATTCCCTTTTCCTAACTAACTCTAAGGCACGTTTCACACGGACTGACCGATCGAGTCCGCCTGTCAGTTTTTTAGGTGGACCCAATCAGACCATCAATTGCCCTCTATGGAGTGGTGGGTGTCAACGGACATGTGTCCGTTGACACCCACTGACATCCAACCTTATCTGCTAAAAAGAGACAGATGGGGATCCATTTCCCATCTATCTAGAGCAGTAGTCTCCAAACTGTGGCCCTGGGGCCGGATGTGGTCTTTTGCTTGCCTTTATCCAGCCATTCAGGCATTATTTCTCCCACTGATACCAACAATGGGGCACTTTTTCTTCCACTGACACCAACAATGGGGCACTATTCCTTCCACTGACACCAATGATGGGGCATAATTCCTTTCACTGACAACAAAAAAAGGGCACTACTTCTCCCACTGATACCATCTATTTCTACCCTAATACCAAAGATGGGGCATTGTTTACACCAACTGGCCCAGTCCGGCCCCCTTAAAGTCTGAAGGACAGTAAACTGGCCCTTTGTTTACAAAGTTTGGAGACCCCTGATCTAGAGGATCGGATGGCCATCAGGTGTAAATGGACAGGCGGTCCATTTACATCTGACCACCCATAGAGGACAATGGGCTGTATCTGTGTCCGCTCTGCATAGGCGGAGTGGACACGGACAAGCCATCTGCCTGCTCATCAGGGATAAGCAGACAGATTCCCAGCTAAGCAGACGGACTCCTGGCGCAGTCTACCACATGTGAAAGGGGTCTAACAGCGGGTCCCCCAGTGTACCTGCATAGGTAAAGTTCTTATGAGTGAAGTCCAAAGCTGGCATGACTCGAATGGAGAAGTAATTGGCTTGGGTGATTTCCGAAAGGGCGGTGCTCCATAGACAAACTATAAGTCTCAGCAAGTCCTGCAAGGTTCCTGTTCTTTAGCCCGCCTCCCTGCGCTCTCTTGAGACCCGAACATCTGCCTTTTATATGTCACAGGACATGAGACTGGACCCCAAAAAAGCCAGCGAATGTGAGCAGGGGATGCAAAGCAGAATTAACCCCTTTCCCCTTAACTTGGGAAGCCACATTAGTCTGGCTAAAATGAACACAGCAGGCAACCTGCCTACACGCCAGTCTCCTAATCCCAGCTGGAACTATAGAGAAGCTAGCTATTTTTGTGCAGAGAACTGTACTGACATCAACTAAGACACTAGCAAAAAAACTCGAGCCTGGCTTAATGAGGAGAGGTTACATCTGAGAGAGGACTTCCTGTTTTTACTATTTTGCCAGTGTCCATTCACCTGAAGTCAGCATAACCCTGTAAGATGGGAAGCAGCACTCATTATCTGAACACTGTTTGTACACTGTTTGTTTAAAATTAAATATTTAACTGTCATTCTGCTGTTTGGCCACAAGTTGCCGCTGTTTTTCCTGACACAGCTAACAGGCGGTTTGGACAGAAATTGATGAGAGAGAGAGAGGAGCGAGCAGGCAGTTGTTTTGAGAAGGAGCTGGTTCTGAGGACTGTGTGCAGAGAATCCTACAGCATCCAGGTGTGTGAGCAGACTTCAGTGACCAGAACTGCAGCTGAGTGAAGCTACTTGTGTCCAAGATCTTGATCCTGTCCAGAGGAACGAGGAATTGCTTGCAGGAACACGGATGAGAGCTGAGGAATAAAACAACATACACAGCGGGACCGCATACTTGTTGGAGAGACATTTTGTTCCGGTCAGAATCACCAGTGGATGCAGAGCAGACCCGGGTCGGTAAGATCGTGCACGCACCCCATAACTTTGTTGGCACCTATGGACTGAGACCAGGCCTGTAGGTAGTTAGTAGGGTCTCTGTTTGTGTCAGGCCAAAATTGTTGCTACTGTTCATTACTGGGACTCCATAACCTAAAGTGGCATGTCACAATTGGAGAGCTGATGAACTTTCTGCAAACTCAAGGCAGAGTGGCGTTGTGCCCAGGAGGAATACACAGACGCATGATACGACACCAGTTAAGGGAGGATGGGAATACGGTAGAGCTTTGTAAGTTTGGAAACTGTTGTGCTGCACCGCAAGCTAGCCCGCCCCGCACACCCATACAGTTATTCTTGTGTTGTTCTTAGGGTATTAACAGGTAAGGAGTGGCGGTTTAGTCGTGCCCGCCAGTATGCAAATTACTTGTCTTTCTCCTGCATCCTACGGAGCGCGCAGCACAAGGGTCTCAGCCTTCTGGCTGCGTATCTGTAAATTTATTGTATGTTCCCAGACTTGGCGGTTGGGTTCTTTACCACGTTTAAGTAAAATTCAGTTTTGACAAGAGCTGGTGTTGGAGTTGTTTTCCTCGTTCGTGACTTCGCTGTATCCTGGGGAGCCCACCCCTGTACACGTACTACAACACTATTATTATGAATTTGAAAATGTTCTGTGACCCGAAATGTAATAATTACTAAGTAGCCAATTTGGTACCAGCACCAGCAGAGGTGTGAAGGAATAAGCAAGTGCTCTCCTACATTTCCATGGGGTACATATTCAATAACAACTCTTGACCAGGCTCACCACATACCTTGCAGCTAATCATACTGAAAGTTTACTACTATTTGGTTTGTGTATTCTGCTCTTGAGATGCATGCTGACAGTCAGAAATTTACCAATTGACCATTTCCTGTGAACTGAGCTTCAACTACACTGATACACAAGTTGAGCATCTCTCCTGTGCTGAGGACATGATTTGGTTATGTTTAATGCTGCAGGTGCTGTTTTGCAAAGGTAAAGTAAGATCAAATACTGCTACTTATTATGAGTTTGACTGTTGCAGCACTTTTCTAGTGCATAACAGCTAGAATTATAGATGCAGGTGACAATTGTTATTCACAATGCCAGATTTCACATGTAAATATTTGCACTGTGAATTCTATTACTTGTTTACAGTTGTGGTCGCAGGGGTGATATACTGTAAATCAGGGGTTGAGCACTGTTTTGCCTCCTCCTGGCCGCCCTCTTAGGGCTGGTTCACATTGGTACAGTGTTTTTTGGTGCATTACGTTTTAGGTTTTACATGCATTTTAGGCACGTTATGATTGATCTCAAAAGAATGGGGGAGCACAGTGGCTAAGTGATTAGCACTTCTGCCTAGTGCCTAGCATCTCTAGGCACTAGCTGCACGGAGTTAGCATGTTCTCCCTGTGCGGGTTTCCTCTGGGTACTCCGGTTTCCTCACACACTTCAGAGACATGCTGGTAGGTTTATTGGCTCCTGTATAAATTGTCCCTAGTATGTACATATATGAATGTGAGTTAGGGACCCTAATGCCCCGTACACACAATCAGAAATTCCGCCAGCAAAAGTCCGATGTGAGCTTTTGGTCGGAAATTCCGACCGTGTGTATGCTCCATCGGACTTTTGCTGGTGGAATTTCCGCCAGCAAAAGATTGAGAGCAGGTTCTCTATTTTTCCGGAAATTCTGATCGTCTGTAGCAATTCCGACGCGCAAAATTCCTACGCATGCTCGGAAACAATTCAATGCATGCTCGGAAGCATTGAACTTCATTTTCTCGGCTCGTCGTAGTGTTGTACGTCACCGCGTTCTTGACGGTTGAAAGTTCAGAGAACTTTTGTGTGACCGTGTGTATGCAAGGCAAGCTTGAGCGGAATTCCGTCGGAAAAAACATCCAAGGTTTTTCTGACGGAAATTCCGATCGTGTGTACGTGGCATTAGATTGTAAGCTCCTTCAGGGCAGGGACTGATGTGTATTCATAATATTTAACGTGCTGCGTAAATTGACAGCGCTATATAAGTAACTGTAATAAATGCATGTGCGTTTTGATGAAAGTTCAACAAAAATGCAGCATGCAGGACTTTTTTAATGCACTGTACCTAAAGCACACATAAATGCACATGTATGAATGGGGTCTTAGGCTGAAAAGACAGCCAGATGGGGTTGCATACATGTCCTGGCCATGATGCTTTGCAGCATGGCAAAAAATATATCCCCCAGATGAAAATGGGGGAAATGTCAATAACAAATTATCTACTCTATTATTATTATTATCTATTCAATAATGTCAATAACAAATGATTATTACGCATTATTTCATACAGTATATATATATATATATATATATATATATATATATATATATATATATATATATATATATATATATATATATATATATATATTACACCATTATGCAAGCTGTACACTCACTACTTTACATTGTAGCAAAGTGTCATTTCTTCAGTGTTGTCACATGAAAAAATATAGTAAAATATTTACAAAAATGAGAGGGGTGTACTCACTTTTGTGAGATACTGTATATATATAAATATATATATATCTATATCTATATATATAGATATATCTATATCTATATCTATATCTATATCTATATCTATATATATATATATAATATCAGTATATAGAGTAGATATATACTGTACTACTGTATATGCATCCTAATAAATATATTTGTATAAGCACACTTGAAATGTAATTTGGAAATATTTAATAATGCGAGTACTGAAATATTTCAGTATTTCAGTATGAGTAATGCAAACATATTTAAAAATATACCAGTTCTGTTATTTGCTTGTGCTTCTATTTTCCAGGTTTGGCGGTTAACTTGACATCCTACCATCCTGAAAATACCCTGTTTGTGGATGAGAAAAGCACAGCTAACATTTTCTGTCATTCCGGTATAACTCTGGATACAGGCAGTGCAATAACCTGGTTCAGACGCACTCTCAAAATAGGAGAACCCCCTCAAATAATATGTTCTTGGCTAAATAGCATGAGTGTACCTAAATATAATTGTGATATTGCTGGAAATAGTGCTAGGTTAAATATACATGATGTGCAGAGCCAAGATTCAGGTGTATATTACTGCACTGTGCTACGGAGATCCATATTGAATGCTTTTGATTTGACCACTCTTATTGCTAGAAGTAAGTATACTATACAATACTGTGTTTTATTATTAATAAATACAGTATCTCACAAAAGTGAGTACACCCCTCACATTTTTGTAAATATTTTATTATATCTTTTCATGTGACAACACTGAAGAAATGACACTTTGCTTCAATGTAAAGTAGTGAGTGTACAGCTTGTATAACAGTGTAAATTTGCTGTCCCCTCAAAATGTCCTAATGGGACCCAAAGTGACATTAGTTTGTGTGGCCACCATTATTTTCCAGCACTGACTTAACCATCTTGGGCATAGAGTTCACCAGAGCTTCACGGGTAGCCACCGGAGTCCTCTTCCATTCCTCCATGACGACATCTCAAAGTTGGTGCATGTTAGAGATCTTGCGCTCCTCCACCTTCCATTTGAGGATGCCCCACAGATACTCAATAGGGTTTAGGTCTGGAGACATGCTTGGCCAGTCCATCACCTTTACCCTCAGCTTCTTTAGCAAGGCAGTGGTCGTCTTGGAGGTGTGTTTAGGATCGTTATCATGTTGGAATACTGCCCTACGGCCCAGTCTCCGAAGGGAGGGGATCATGCTCTGCTTCAGTATGTCACAGTACATGTTGACATTCATGGTTCCCTCAATGAACTGTAGCTCCCCAGTGCCGGCAGCACTCATGCAGTCCCAGACCATGACACTCCCACCACTATGCTTGACTATTGGCAAGACACACTTGTCTTTGTACTGCTCACCTGGTTGCCGCCACACACGCTTGACACCATCTGAATGAAATAAGTTTATCTTGGTCTCATCAGACCACAGGACATGGTTCCAGTAATCCATATCGTTAGTCTGCTTGTGTTCAGCAAACTGTTTGCTGGCTTTCTTGTGCATCATCTTTAGAAGAGGCTTCCTTCTGGGACGAAAGCCATGCAGACCAATTTGATACAATATGGTCTGAGCACTGACCACCGTGCTGCAGCTCAGTTTCAGGGTCTTGGCAATCTTCTTATAGCCTAAGCCAATGTTTACGTAGAGCAGCAGTTCTTTTTTTCAGATCCACAGAGTTATTTCTTTTTAATGAGTTGCCATGTTGAACTTCCAGTGACCAGTATGAGAGAGTGAGAGTGATAACACCAAATTTAACATTCACACCTGAGACCTTGTAACACTAATGAGTCTAGTGACACCGGGGAGAGAAAATGGCTAATTGGGCCCAATTTAGACATTTTCACTTAGGGGTGTACTCACTTTTGTTGCCAGCGGTTTAGACATTAATGGCTGTTTGTTGAGTTATTTTGAGGGGACAGCAAATGTACACTGTTATACAAGCTGTACACTCACTACTTTACATTGTAGCAAAGTGTCATTTCTCCAGTGTTGTCACATGAAAAGATATAATACAATATTTACAAACATTTGAGGGTTGTACTCACTTTTGTTAGATACTGTATATGTGTGTGTCTAACAGGGATTTGGTAGGCGGCATCTATCCTCAGAGTATAGCCAGCACTTTTGTGAGATACTGTATTTGTTATACTCCTTTAAAAAAATGTTTTTGCTTAAATGGATAGTTTCAAATGTAATTGAATTACTGTTACTTGAAATGAAAAGGAATGCTTATTCAAATATTCCTGCTCAAAAACTTGTAAAGATGGGCTTCTTGTGTACTGTGTAACTGTTAGGCTGCTTTCAAACTGGTCGCTGCAAAAATGCAAATGCATTTTTTCCATGATTTTGCAGTGATTTTGCTGCTTTTGTGGTACGTTTTTTAAACTGCAAGTGACTAAAAAACACACACCAAGAACGCATCTCGGGTGCCTTTTTGCTGCGTTTTCCATTGCTGCCAATTGTAAGGTGCATTTTTGGTGCGTTTTTTTTAGGTCCCCAAACATGCTCCAAAGATGGGGCAAGCAGGATTTTTTTCACCGCAACAGAAGCGCACCACCCCAGTGTGAACACATTCATTGATTTTAAAGGTATGCATTTTTCTTGAACTTTTCAGGCACTTTATTTAATGCAAAAGCACTTGAAAAACTCCTCAGTGTGAAAGCAACCTAAGGATGTCATGCTGATCAAATAGTTTCAAAACTTTCTGAATCAGTATCCTATACAGGTATCAGGGCTGGATTTCTGTAGAGCCTACATACACATTGTGGCTAGACCAGCAGGACTGCCAGGGGTAGCACACAACTCCCTGCAGATAATGTTGCTCACCACCAGTCTGGTGCACTCAAGTTAGATCCTTATTGCTGCTGCCCCTAATTCAATTTGTTGTAGTAATGGTACAGTCAGGTCCATAAATATTGGGACATCGACACAATTCTAATCTTTTTGGCTCTATACACCACCACAATGGATTTGGAATGAAACGAACAAGATGTGCTTTAACTGCAGACTTTCAGCTTTCATTTGAGGGTATTTACATCCAAATCAGGTGAACGGTGTAGAAATTACAACAGTTTGTATATGTGCCTCCCACTTTTTAAGGGACCAAAAGTAATGGGACAGATTAACAATCATCTATCAAACTATCACTTTTTAATACTTGGTTGCAAATCCTTTGCAGTCAATTACAGCCTGGAATGCATAGACATTACCAGACGCTGGGTTTCATCCCTGGTGATGCTCTGCCAGGCCTCTACTGGAACTGTCTTCAGTTCCTGCTTGTTCTTGGGGCATTTTTCCTTCAGTTTTGTCTTCAGCAAGTGAAATGCATTCTCAATCGGATTCAGGTCAGGTGATTGACTTGGCCATTGCATAACATTCCACTTCTTTTCCTTAAACTCTTTGGTTGCTTTCGCAGTATGCTTCGGGTCATTGTTCATCTGCACTGTGAAGCACCGTCCAATGAGTTCTGATGCATTTTGCTTAATATTAGCAGATAATATTGCCCGAAACACTTCAGAATTCATCCTGCTGCTTTTGTCAGCAGTCACGTCATCAATAAATACAAGAGAACCAGTTCCATTGGCAGCCATACATGCCCATGCCATGACACTACCACCACCCTGCTTCACTGATGAGGTGGTATGCTTTGGATCATGAGCAGTTCCTTTCCTTCTCCATACTCTTCTCTTCCCATCACTCTGGTACAAGTTGATCTTGGTCTCATCTGTCCATAGGATGTTGTTCCAGAACTGTGAAGGCTTTTTTAGATGTTGTTTGGCAAACTCTAATCTGGCCTTCCTGTTTTTGAGGCTCACCAATGGTTTACATCTTGTGGTGAACCCTCTGTATTCATTTATTGACTTTGACACACATACACCTACCTCCTGGAGAGTGTTCTTGATCTGGCCAACTGTTGTGAAGGGTGTTTTCTTCACCAGGGAAAGAATTCTTCGGTCATCCACCACAGTTGTTTTCCATGGTCTTCCGGGTCTTTTGGTGTTGCTGAGCTCACCGGTGCGTTCTTTCTTTTTAAGGATGTTTCAAACAGTTGATTTGGCCACACCTAATGTTTTTACTATCTCTGATGGGTTTTGTTTTTTCAGCCTAATGATGGCTTGCTTCACTGATAGTAACAACTCTTTGGATCTCATATTGAGAGTTGACAGCAACAGATTCCAAATGCAATTAGCACACTTGAAATGAACTCTGGACCTTTTATCTGCTCCTTGTAAATGGGATAATGAGGGAATAACACACACCTGGCAATGGAACAGCTGAGCAGCCAATTGTCCCATTACTTTTGGTCCCTTAAAAAGTGGGAGGCACATATACAAACTGTTGTAATTCCTACACTGTTCACCTGATTTGGATGTAAATACCCTCAAATTAAAGCTGAAAGTCTGCAGTTAAAGCACGTCTTATTTGTTTCATTTTAAATCCATTGTGGTGGTGTATAGAGCCAAAAAGATTAGAATTGTGTTGATGTCCCAATATTTATGGACCTGACTGTATCTGGTGTACTTACAGGCCACTTACTCTGGGTTTGTATACCTTGAAACAAATTGCTGTCAGAGAAGGGGGACTGTTTGAAAACAAATTTATGTATTCATTTTAGGTGTGCTGACATGGAGTGTGCAAAATGCCTTTTGTAGCCTTGGCATGCTTTGCCTGACTATTATGTCTGATCAGTAAGTGTGATACAAGGGCTAGCACGTCGTCTAAAGTAGGTGTGTGTGTGGGGGGGGCTGGAAATATTAAACAACACCCGAATAACATGCAGATACAATATATTAATTTATGTTTTTTGGGTTTAATACCACTTTAGAAGTTGTGACTTAAAGTAGTACAAAACCCTCAGAGTTTTTAGCTTAACACACTGAGCTCAATAAAATAAACATAACAAACAAATAAAATTATCTGTTAAAATTGTTACCCCAGCACTTGCATTTTACAACTTTTAATGTTGCTGACTCCTGCTTTTTTAGTGCTGCTTCCCTGAACTTCCATTCTTCACATAGGGTTGCCACCCGGACAGTCCGGTTTTTACATCCTCTGTCCGGGTTTCTGGCTGCCTGACACCCGGACACCAGGGAACCCTTGAAAATTCTTCCAACGCCCCAATGAAAGCTTAAGCAGAATCTAGCATCTATTACATGTATCAGAATGTCACCTATCTTTACATAGTTGTAGTTGTCTGGATGAAAACAGCCCTAGTTACAAGGGACTTGTTTGTCTCTGTGGAGGGATACAGAACCTTCTGGCCGCAGTTTCCGATGCTCTGCTTATAGTTCCTGCTACTGAAGCCCTCTCAGGACTGCTCACTCTGACAGACTGATCTAGTAGAGAGGAGCTGTGAGTGTGTGTGGGGCTTCACAGGGAGAATTAATAGTGGACAGTGCGGTCTGGAGCCAGTCTGTTAGCTTGGAGAAAGGAGGAGGGAGGAGCAGGAGAGTGCCTTGACATCCTAGGCCACTAGGCTATGTATTTCTATTAAAGGAATATTAAAGGACTTTCATCATTTGTTTTTAAAATAACAAACATGTCATACTCACATGCTCTGTGCAATGGTTTTGCACAGAGCAGCCCCGATCCTCTTCTCGGGTTCTCCACTGGCGCTTCTGACCCCTCCTCCTGCTTGCAATGGGGGCAGCCAAGCAGGTTTGTTCCAGAGCTGCAGCTATTTGTGTGCATTCACACACAGAGCCATGGTTTGGCACTGCCCCCTCTCTCTCCTCATTGACTCACTGGCTGTGATTGACAGCAGCGGGAGCCAATGGCTCTCGCTGCTGTTTTAGCCAATGGGGCTCAGGTAAGTATTGGGGGGGGAGGGGGCTGCTGCATAGAGGAGGTTTTATATCTTCATGCATAGAATGCATGTAGGTAGAAACCTTGAGCCTTTAGAACCACTTTAATGCACAAAGTGTAGAAATACACAACTATTGTCCTTGTGTGCAGGAATACTTCCATAGGAAGCTGGAAGAGAAAGGAGCCACCCTGAAACAGGAAACTTCACATACTCAGCCACCATTCACACCGGTGTGACTTGTCATGCGATTTGACAGTTTTAAATAGCATGACAAGTTACACCCTGCTGTCGGTAATGGAACTGTTCAAATCGGTGCGGCTCTGACTTTGCGGTGCCGCACAGATTTTAAAAAGGGTTCCTGCACTATTTTTAGAGATTTCAGATGCAACTTGCATAGACATCTGTGCATGAAGTCACACAGACATCAGGCTAGTCGCACCTGAAGTCGCACTGACCTGCGGCTTTGAAATCGTGCTACTTCAAATGAAGCAGCACTATTTCAATGTCACATTTAGTGTGAACTGGGGCTAAAGAAGCACTAAATCAGCTGCTGAAAGTGCTTCAAAATATTTCTAATCTTTCTACTTATTCCGGTTCTAACCCTTACCAGCCCTTTCTAATCTTTCTATTTGTTCCGGTTCTAACCCTTACCAGCCCTTTCTAATCTTTCTACTTGTTACGGTTCTAACTCCTACCAGCCCTTTCTAATCCTTCTACTTATTCCGGTTCTAACCCTTACCAGCCCTTTCTAATCGTTCTACTTTTTCCGGTTCTAAACCTTACCAGCTCTTTCTAATCTTTCTACTTTTTACGGTTCTAACCCTTACCAGCTCTTTCTAATCTCTCTACTTGTTCCGGTTCTAACCCTTACCAGCCCTTTCTAATCGTTCTACTTTTTCCGGTTCTAACCCTTACCAGCCCTTTCTAATCTTTCTACTTGTTCCGGTTCTAACTCCTACCAGCCCTTTCTAATCTTCCTACTTGTTCCGGTTCAAATCCTTACCAGCCCTGTCTAATCTTTCTACTTGTTACGGTTCTAACCCTTACCAGCCCCTTTTAATCTTTTTACTTGTTCCGGTTCTAACTCTTACCAGCCCTTTATAATCTTTCTACTTGTTCCGGTTCTAACCCTTGCCAGTCCTTTCTAATCTTTATACTTGTTCCGAATCTAAACCTTACCAGCCCTTTTTAATATTTATACTTGTTCCAGTTCTAACCCTTACCAGCCCTTTCTGATCTTTATACTTGTTCCGGTTCGAACCCTTACCAGCCCTTTCTGATCTTTATACTTGTTCCAGTTCTAACCCTTACCAGCCTTTTCTGATCTTCATACTTGTTCCGGTTCCAACCCTTACCAGCCCTCTCATGTTCTTTTTTACTTGTTCCGGTTCTAACCCTTACCAGCCTTTTCTTTTTATACTTTTTCCGGTTCTAAACCTTACCAGCCTTTTCTAATCTTCATACTTGTTCCGGTTTTAACCCTTACCAGCCCTTTCTAATCCTTATACTTGTTCCAGTTCTAACCCTTTCCAGCCTTTTCTAACCGTTTTACCTATTCTGGTTCTAACCTTTACCAGCCCTAACTAAAATTATTTTCTGTGGAGCATGGTTTTGCGAATAATTTTATGCAATTAATAATTCTAATATGGTGTAAAACCCCTTATGTTTTTTCCCCACTTATGGCATTACAGGGACAGTAAGTAAAGAAGGGTACTTGGCCAACTTCAAGGCCTCTATAGTTCATCTCAATCTTTTCTCAGAACAGCCTTCATAGATGGAGGTAGAGATTTCTTGCTGGGGTGGAATTAACAGTGAAATAGTCTTACTTGACAGTAAACGAAAGTAATGTTTCTAAGGCCCTCCTTTTCAGGACTGTGGTTTGAACTCATCCGTTCTTTTCATAAGTATGGTTTCTGAGGGTTCAGGGTGTTTTGTAATGTCACATAATCATTTTCAGTCTTACTCTGCCTAGTAAAGGATTTGTTTAATATTTTACCACTCTGGCTTAGAAACTAGTGTAAAACATGTATAGAGTAAAATAATCGGGCTCTTAAACTTAATATGTTGTTGACTAACATGAAATATGACTCAATATGCATATGAATTAATAAGGTAATTACAAATAAGGTAATTTCATATACAGTGAGGGAAAAAAGTATTTGATCCCCTGCTGATTTTGTACGTTTGCCCACTGACAAAGAAATGATCAGTCTATATTTTAATGGTAGGTTTATTTTAACAGTGAGAGACAGAATAACAACAAAAAAATCTAGAACAAAAATTCAAAAAAGTTATAAATTGATTTGCATTTTAATGAGTGAAATAAGTATTTGACCCCTTCACAAAACATGACTTAGTACTTGGTGGCAAAACCCTTGTTTGTAATCACAGAGGTCAGACTTTTTTTGTAGTTGGCCACCAGGTTTGCACAATTTTTAGGAGGGATTTTGTCCCACTCCTCTTTGCAGATCCTCTCCAAGTCATTAGGGTTTTAAAGCTGACGTTTAGTAACCCGAACCTTCAGCTCCCTCCACATATTTTCTATGGAATTAAGGTCTGGAAAGGGCTAGGCCACTCCAGGACCTTAATGTGCTTCTTCTTGAGCCTCTTCTTTGTTGCCTTGGCCGTGTGTTTTGGGTCATTGTCCTGCTGGGCAGGGGGACCTTGGATTTCAGTCCTTCGTGGCATAGTGTGTTACCAATTGTTTTCTTGGTGAATATGATCCCAGCTGCCTTGAGATCATTGACAAGATTCTGTGTAGTTCTGGGCTGATTCCTCACCGTTCTCATGATCATTGAAACTCCACAAGGTGAGATCTTGCATGGAGCCCCAGACAAAGGAAGATTGAAACTTATTTTGTGTTTCTTCAATTGAATAATCACACCAACTGTTGTCACCCTCTTAGCAAGCTGCTTGGCGATGATCTTGTAGCCCATTCCAGCCTTGTGTAGGTCTACAATCTTGTCCCTGACATCCTTGGACAGCTCTTTGGTCTTGGTCATGGTGGAGAGATTGGAATCTGATTGATTGAATGATTGATTGATTGCTTCTGTGGACAGGTGTTTTTTATACAGGTAACAAGCTGAGATTAGGAGCAGTCTCTTTAAGAGACTGCCCCTAATCTCAGCTCATTACCTGTATAGAAGACACCTTGGACCCAGAAATCTTTCTGATTGATAGGGGATCAAATACTTATTTCACTCATTAAAATGCAAATCAATTTATAACTTTTTTGTTGTTATTCTGTCTCTTACTGTTAAAATAAACCTATCATTAAAATTATAGACTGATCATTTCTTTGTCAGTGGGCTAACGTACAAAATAAGTAGGGGATAAGAGTAGTTTTCAAGCTCATAAAAAACCAAGGGAGAAGGAGGTGTTGAAGCCTTTAGCGTCCTTCCAGGTTCCCTGTCATTTTCCCAGGCTGCGCGGATGGATGGATTCTGTGCACCCTGTGGCCACCAAGAAGCAGGAACCACAACCAGCGTGGAAATGACGTCACCAAAACGGGATACGGCCAGGCTAGGCAGGCAGAGAATGGGCAGAAAAAAGGCTACGTGCTCAGAGCTATAGACAAGGCCAAGGATAAATCCAAAGAAAAATTCCAAGCTTACTTACTGACCAGCCAGCAGACAACCAAGCTTTGCCAAGCCACCCTGGTATCTGTAGTTCCTATCACTAGCTTATGAATGACTCCACAGTGGAAGCACATGCATTCTGATGAGCATAGGCATGCGCAAAGGATGTGCCAGGTGTGCCTGGGCACACCCTAATCACCCTGTGCTGCGCAGATACCCCCTGCTGCTTTGCTGCAGAGAAAGGGACTAGGGATTCTCTGTCCTCAGTTCCTTTCCCCTTCTCAAAAGTGAGACATCAGGGGTCTGTTTAGATCCCTGATATTTCACCAAAGCCCCTCAATGGTCTCCTAACAAAATTGTAAAAAAAAAAATAATAAAAGGTTTTTATTAATTTTTTTTTTTAAATAATAAAAAAAATTAAATTTTAAAAATAATAAAAATAAACTGTTGACACCAATCTCTGCTCTACTGGCATTGTCCATTGCCCTACTGCTATACATACTGCTGTGTACTGTGTATATATACACACACACACATGCAAGTGTGTTTGAGCTTTGGGGTGCACACCCTAATGCAATAGTCTGCGCACACCTATGCAGATGAGTAGGTAGAGGGTAGATGGACTGAAGGGAGCACACGCCTTCTTAAAGGTACAGGTGCACACTGAGCACCCAGAAAATCGCACAATGGCTGCAAAGGTGTCAGTATTTATGGGTCACTGGCAGGCGTGGAACTACAGGTACCAGCCTTACCATTGTGGGACAGTTTACAAAATACAACTAATTTCAACTAAAAGTATGGAGCAGAAGTACAGATTGGAAATCCAAAAAGTACTTAAACAGAGCATATATACAAGATAATCCAAATATATAAAAAAATATATATAAAAGCTTAAAATGTATACATCTTATATGACTAAAATATAATTATAAACAATTCAAAACTCATTAAAAAATTATTAATAAAATCATGCGTAAATAGGAAAATCTATACTCGGTATACAATAACCTATATATATGTGTACTTAAAGGGGAAGGGGGGGGAATGGGGAGAATATGGTTAGAGATTTGGACTGAAAGGGTTATAGATAAAGATAAGTAATGTGTATACTTGGCAAAATAAATGTTTGTTATCTGTGACTAATATTATGTTTGCTATGGACTATAGGGGGAACCCCCCCCCAAAAATGACTACTATTTCAAATGGAATAATCTGGGCCATAAGGGTCTGCTGAAAAGAAAAGGAAACAAGTACAAGTGAGAAAGGGTGGTATGATCTATGCATAAAACATCAGCATACTGTTACTGATATGACATGTTACAGAATAATTACAGTAGGGTATAAACTTCTAGTTCCTCGATGAATCCTTCAGGTGAGAGGGTACCCAAGGAGTAAATCCAGTGTGATTCCTGCTGGTACAGGTGTTTGAAGCGTTCTGCTACAGGAATTAATTGGGGAATGGATTCAATAGCCCAGACTTGGAGGCCGGCTGCGGACTTATTGTGGTATTCAAGGAAGTGTCGGGGTACACTGTGTTCATCATGACCTTTTTTTTGTGAAATGTCTGTGCTCTTAAAAATGTTACGAAGTGTTCTAATTGTTCGACCGACGTAAAATAAACCACATGGGAAGGCGAAGCAGTAAACCACGTAGTTGGTCGAGCAATCATAAAATTCTTTGGTGTGGTATGTTTTCCCTTTATGTGAGAAACTCTTTTGGCCAAGTTATATAAAATTACAGGTCAGACACAAAGGTTTTTTGCATTGGAACATGCCTATCAGAGGTATCAGGATCAAAGGCCTATTAGGCGGTGGTGGCTTGAGCTTACTAGGGGCTATTTTACTTTTGATATTCTGGGCCTTTCGGTAGGAAACTTTAGGTTCTTTAGTGAGGCAGGACTGTAGGGACGGATCTTCCAAGAGTATTGAACAGTGTTCAGACAATATAGTCTCCATTTTCATATGCTGAACATGAAATTGGGTAATAAAACGATTGGGCTGTGCTACATTGGTTGTATCCTGGTGGATGGGCTGGCCAGCAGTGGGGTTCAAGTAATGTTTGAATGCCTCATCAATGAGAGGAGTGGGAAAGCCTTTATCAGTAAATTTTTTTGCGAGGAGGTGTCCATGGGTGACATAATCCTCATCTTGGGTCTAATTTTTTCTTAGGCGACAGTATTGACTGCGGGGAATATTGTTAACCCATCGGGAATGATGGCAACTACGATAATGTAGGAGAGAGTTTCCAGCTGTGGGTTTCACAAAATTCTTTGCATAAATCTGTCTATCCTCAAGGCATAGTTCAAATTCAAGAAAGGCTAAAGAGTCCTGGGCTAGAACATGGGTGAAAGATAGTCCTAATGTATTGTTATTGCCATGTATTAAAAGATTGTCAATTTGCTGGGAGGGCTGCTCCATATAATAATTATGTCGTCTATATATCGTCTATAGTAAGCCACATGGGTGGAAAAGGGGTTGTGACTGATGATATGCACAAGTTCCCAATAGCCCATAGTAAGGTTTTCATAGCTGGGGGCAAAATTTGCCCTCATAGCTGTGCCATGGGTTTGGAGATAAAACGTGCCATTAAACTCAAAATAGTTGCGTTTTAGACAAAATAAAAGGGCTTCCAAAATGAACTGAGCCTGTCTGGGGTTCGTGTTGGGGTCTTCTGATAAAAAAATGTTCTACTGCTTGCACTCCTACATCATGGGGAATGGAAGTGTAGAGCAACGTTACATCAAGAGATAGCCACCAATATGTAGGTTCCCATGCATATGGTGCTAGCATGTCCAATAAGTGGGTTCCATCCTGAATGTAAGAGGGGAGACTCTGAGCTAATGGTTGGAGGAACTGATCAATATATTTGGAAAAACCACTAGTGGCATTGTCCATTGCAGCCACAATTGGATTTTCCATATCTTTATGGACTTTGGGTAGGTGGTAAAAGTATAGTATCTTAAAAAAATCTTTTTTAAGAAAAGAGGCCTCAGTTTTGGAAATAATATTAGCATTTACCGCTTTTTCTATGAGTTGGCTAGCTTCTTTGGAGAAAAACGGGAGTAGATCACTGTGTAAAACTTGGTATGTTGGGGAGTCAAAGAGTAGCCTCAGTGCCTCTTTTATGTAGATGTCTTTGTTTTGGATCGCTATGCCTCCACCCTTGTCTGCGGGCTTAATAATAATGTGTTCATTATTGGTGAGGTTCTCCAGAGCTTTCATTTCAAGTGGTGTACGATTAGATTTCTTAGGGTTATGGGAGGAGTTGAATTTACATATATGCATAATTTTAGAATAGATAACCTGATAAAATGTTTGAAGATATGGACCTTTACTATATGTGGGATTAAAATGTGATACTGGACGCAAGCTTGTGTGTACGATGGGAGGAGAGGTAGGGCAATGCTGTGTAAAGCCAATCCAAATCATCATAAAAGTTCTCAGCATATAATTCCTCTAGATCAGCAAGTGCCGGTAAGCCGGTGTAATCGAATGAGGGTGTATCTAGGGGAGACATCTCTTTAGCCCCACTGTTGGGAGGTGGTGGTTTGTTATTTTTGTTGTTATAAAACCTTTTTACTGTAAGATCTCTAATAAATTTATTTACATCTTTAAACAAAGTAAAAGGGTTGGGTTGAATTGTGGGGGCAAAGGTTAAGCCTTCATTAAGTAATACAATTTCATATGGTAAAAGCGTATGGGTAGAGAGATTGTATATCTTTATAGTTTCTGTATTTTTTCTTTCCTTTTTTCTATTTTTGCCCCCCTCTTCTTCCTCGTCTCCATACTTTCTTTTTATGAGGTTTGGTAGGGGGCTTAACTCATCCATAAGTATGGTATTAGTATTCTGACTGGTGGTAGAGCAGTGACAGGTGGGTTAACCACTAGCTCTAAATAGGGCTATACGGGACTGGTGATGGCTGAGGTCAATGTTATGTCAGATACATTAGAACATTCGACAATGGAGGCTATTATTGGTGAATATAATGGGGAACTAATCGTTGCTAATGGTGGTGATTCAGATTCTGCCCTAATGATGGGAGGGTTTGTATGTGATGTAGCTGTTTTTTCAGGCTTAGTGCCAATAGTTCTCCTTTGAAGTTGGGGTTTTGGGGTGGTGTGTTGATTAAATTATTCCCAGGAGGAATCCTAACAGAAGGTGGCAAGGTGGTACATGTGGGTATATCTCTGGAGAAAGGACAACATGACAAGTGTGAAGAGTAAGGTGGTCGGGAATTGGGACTTGGTTTCTAGTTTTTTTCCAACAGAACACTGTGTTCCAATTGTAATCGTCCACATCCCTCCTAAATTTACCTAACTTACTACAGATCACCTGATCTTGGTTTCTCTTGTTTTTCTTTAAGGTGGTAAGTCAAGATAGGGGTGCATTCAGGTGGGATTCATAGATAAGTTTGTATAGATCAACAATCTTGTTTTTAAGGGTTTGGAATTTCCCTTTGCTGTATGAGTACTCCCATCCATTTGGTAGTACAGAATTCTGCAATGTGGTACCATTCTGTGTGAAGGACAGTATCTAAAAAGGAACATTGCTTGAGGACTCTAAGCCATGAGGATAGGCAGATTTATGCAAATAATTTTGTGAAACCCACAGTCGGAAACTCTTTCCTACATTATCATAGTTGCCATCATTCCCAATGGGTTAACAATATTCTCCGCAGTCAATACTGTCACCTAAGACAAAATTGTACCCGAGATGAGGATTATGTCACCCATGGACACCTCCTTGCAAAAAAAATGTACTGATAAAGGCTTTCCCACTCCTCTTGTTGATGAGTCATTCAAATATTATCTGAACCCCACCCCTGGCCAGCCCATCCACCAGGATACAACCAATGTAGCACAACCCACTCATTTTACTACCCAATTTCATGTTCAGCATAAAAAAATGGAGGCTATATTGTCTAAACACCGGTCAATACTCTTGGAAGATCCGTCCCTACAGCCCTGCCACACTAAAGAACCTAAAGTTTCCTATCCCAAGGCCCGGAATATCAGTAAAGTAAAATAGCCCCTAGTAAAGCTCAAGCCATCGCCACCTAATAGGCCTCTGATCCTGATACCTCTAATAGGCATGTTCCAATGCAAAAAAACTTTGTGTCTGACCTGTAATTTTGTACAACATGGCCAAAAGAATTTCTCACACAAAGGGAAAACATACCACATCAAAGAATTTTATAATTGCTCGACCAACTTCGTAGTTTACTGCCTCACCTGCCCATGTGGTTTATTCCACGTCGGTCAAACAATTACTGTCAGGAACCATGAATCCGACTGAGACAATAGTGCAGTAAAAATCACACTATTTAATAAAATGGTATAAACAGAGCAAATGTTGTCAAAACATAGCCAGAATTCGGTATTCAGGACGGGTAGTCAGAACAAGCCAGAGAAACAAGAGTCCAGAGATCACAAGGTCGGGTGCAGCAAACAGGATCAGGAACCAGAAGGGAAGTCAGCCAAGCAAAAGTCTTTCACAGGAAAACACAGCAGATAGAGTCCGGATATGTTGACTAAGGCAAAGGCACTAAAGATCTGATCCAAGGAGTTTATATAACCAGCAGCTCTAGCTAACGAGCAGGAAATGAAGACCAGGTGAGTCACTGTGGAAGGAAGAGACTTTGGCATTAACCGACAGCTGAGCACAGAGCTCTGAGAAGGAAGGGCTGGGCTCAGCCCTGACAGTACCCCCTCCTCAACGACCATTCCCCCTCAAAGACCACCGTGTTTTAGGGGAAAACATCTATGGAAGGCACCGAGGAGGACAGGAGCATGTACGTCGAAGAGTGTTCCTCCAGGCTGTACCCCCTCCAATGAACCATAACTGTATGCGCCCACGGAAGCTACAGGATTCAATGATAGATTGTATCTCATATTCTTCATGGTTCTCATCCTGAACTGGGTGAGGATGTGGTACCGAAGTGGTGAAACTGTTGCATAACAAAGGTTTTATTAAGGAGTCATAAAATACATTTGAAATACGCATTTTAGAAGGAAGATCTAAAGCATAAGCCACTGGGTTGATCCTACAGAGAATACGGAAAGGCCCAATAAACGGTGGTGCCAGTTTTAATGAGGGAACACGGAGTCGGAGGTGGCGAGATGACAGCCAGACCCTGTCCCCAACTTGGTAGGAAGGCGCATGGAGGTGTCTGCGGTCAGAATGAAGTCTGTACCTATTATTGGCACGTTGCAATGACTCTTGGACCTGTACCCAAGTGGAACGAAGACCACGGAGATGCTCCTCCAATCCAGGAATGCTCTGAGGATAAAATGAGTCAGGCAATATGGATGGTTGAAAACCATAATTCGCCATGAATGGAGACAATCGGGAAGCGGTATTGATGGCACTATTGTGAGCAAACTCCGCCCAAGGTAAGAGGTCTAACCAGTTGTTATGGTGGTCAGAAATTTAGCAATGTAAAAACTGTTTTTAACTGCTTTTAACGAGCCAACCAAGGTCTGGTTGGCTCGTTATGCGGCCCCATTGGACTGCGGGTGATACGCAGAGGACAAAGAAAGCTGAATTCCCAACTGTGCACAAAAAGCTCGCCAGAACCTGGACACAAACTGGCTACCCCTGTCCAAGATGATCACCTTGGATAGCCCATGTAAGCGAAAGATCTCCCGAGCAAAAAGGAAAGCCATTTCTTTAGATATGGGCAACTTCTCAAGTGGAATAAAATGAGACATCTTTGAGAACCGGTCAACCACCATAAGGATAACTGTGTTGCTTGGGGAGTTGGGCAACTCCACAATGAAATTCCTTGGCAGGTGGGTCCAAGGCTTCTCTCCATTGGGTATGAGTTGTAGGAGGCCCACTGGAAGGTGTCGTGGTGTCTTACGCTGAGCACACACGGAACAAGCAGCTACGAAGGGGGCTACATCAGCACGTAGACTAGGCCACAAGAATTGTTGGGAAATGGCCCAAAAGAGTTGATTCTTCCCTGGGTGGCCAGCAGCCTTAAGAGAATGGTACGTCTGGAGCACGGCAGTACGGAGACTCTCAGGAACAAAGCAGCGGTCACAAGGTTTCTCAGGAGGAGAATGGATCTGAGCGGCAAGAATTTTGTCACCCAAAGGATAAGTGAGACTGGTGCGAACCATAGCCAGAATACGATCGGGAGGAATCACAGGAACAGGAACCGACTCCATCTTGGAAGTGGAAGAAAACTGTTGTGACAAAGCATTAGCCCTTACATTCTTAGTACCAGTGTGACAGAAGTCACTTTGAATGGGAGGTTTGTGGAACACAGCTTACCTTGGAGAGCTCTGGAGACTCCGTCTCCAGTTCCCCTGGCCCCTCTTATGTGTAAATCACTCTGCGTCCATTAGGGGCCCAGGGGGCCTGAGAACCCCACTATGATCTGTGCTATTTAGACACTTTGTACAGCCACACTGGAATGTTTATATATGCATATAATGTGTGTTGTCTCAGGCTGTTGTGGACTCTTTGCTGTGATTATTTGGGGTGGGGTTGTATTCCAATGTTCTACTGTGTCTGTCTGCCTTGGATATTATGGGATGGATGTGAAGGGGGGATTCCTTCAACAGCTCTCCCTGTTGATAAGACTGTTTACTGATGAGAAATTTGAATACACCTGACCTGTGTGTCTATTGTGATTGGACAGTTTACCCCGCCCTGAATCCAAGAGTGGGGGGAAGTGTCTCTGGATTGTATATCTGTGGTAACGTGTGCTTGAATAAAGGAGTTTTGATGTTGTTGTTCACCCTACATTGTGTTACGGCTGGTGACTGGGTGAGCTAAGGGGTCTTGGATAGTGCTGGTTCTGGACAGAGGAAGCATTTACGGCAGACATAGACCTGTTGAGGACAGGGGTTCATCACAACCGGGTAAGAATGAAATTGAAACTTGACAAGAAAAGAGCCCATCGCACTCTTCTGGGAGAGAGGTGTTTAGCCTCAGACAAGAATGTGAGATTCTTATGGTCAGTCAGAATAAGAACTGGCACAGTGGTATCTTCAAGAAGATGCCTCCATTCTTTAAGGGCTAAAATGATCGCTAACAACTCTCTGTCCCCAATCTCATAATTGCACTCCGCAGGAGATTATTTCTTGGAAAAGTAGCCACAAGGATGCATAGTGCTCTCAGAGCTAGGACGTTAAGACAGCAGGGCACCAACTCCAGTCTCAAATGCATCAACTTCAAGGATGAAAGATACCATAGGATCAGGATGTACCAACACAGGAGCAGAAGCAAAGTCAGCTTTGAGACTCTCAAAGGCATTAATGGACTCTGGAGACCAATTCTGTGGGTTACCATCCTTTCTGGTCATATCACTCAGGGGTTTGACCAGAGACGAGAATGATATGATAATAATTGACAAAGCCAAGAAAACGCTGCAATGGTCGTAAACCCACGGGTCGGGGCCACTGTAGTACTGCCCAAACAATAACCAGCAGTGAAAATGAAATAACCCAGGAATTTAACCTGTTCACAATGAGACTCGCACTTCTCCAATTTGCAATGCAGGTTATTATCTCTCAACCTCTGTAGCACACGGCGGACATCTGTGTGATGGTTCTCTAGGGACTTGGAAAATATGAGGATATCATCGAGATAAACCACCACACATAGCTGCAACAAATCTCGGAGGACATTGTTGCTAAGTTCCTGGAAAACTGCCGGAGAGTTGCAAAGACCAAACGGCATAACTAAGTATTCATAATGGCCAGTTCTGGTATTAAACACAGTTTTCCATTCTTCGCCCTCCTTGAGCCTCACAAGATTGTATGCCCCTCACAAATCAAGCTTCATAAAAACCGTTGCTCCCTTGAGGCGGTCAAATAACTCCATAATCAAAGGAATCAGATATGCGTTCTTAATCGTGAAGAGATTGAGACCCCTATAATCAATACAAGGTCTCAGCTCACCATTCTTCTTTTTCACAAAGAAGAAACCAGAACCAGCAGGAGACGAAGATCTATGGATGAATCCTCGAGAAAGCGCATTGGCCACATACTCCTCCATGGCTTTGTCCTCCAAGACAGACAAATTGTAGACCCAACCACGAGGGGGTATGGCCCCTTGTTGAAGGTCAATTGCGCAATCATGCGACCGGTGCGGAGGCAAACTACCGGCTTGACCCCTGTCAAAGACATTGCAAAATTCTCTGTACTCCTCCGGCAGGATGGAGAGTGAAGGGGTGCACAAGACCTTAGCTACTTCAGAAAACATGTCTCCCTGCATTGTGACGACCAGGAAAGAACTTTAGCACAAAGCCAATCAAAAGAGGGGTTGTGACTCTGTAACCAAGGATAACCAATAACCACCGGAAAATGGGGTGAGGAAATGATTTGGAACTGGATTATCTCATGGTGAAAAGCCCCCACCACCATGGTTAATGGAGCAGTCTCATGAGTCACCTGGGCAGGCTTTGGAGGTCTCCCATCAATAGCCTCAATGGCAAGTGGAGTGGTACGCAGCTGCAGCAGAATCGAGTGCTTGGACACAAAGGCATCATTTATGAACAGGCCTACAGCCCCAGAGTCGATTAGAGCCAGTATCTCGGTGGACGACTCGGACCAAGAAAGGGTAACCGGTATCAGGAGCCTATCCTTCTGGATAACTGGGGATGTAACAACGCCACCTAAGGTCTGTCTCCTACAGGACCACAGGTGACAGCGTTTCCCGGACGGGTAGGACAAGACTTTAAAGAGTGACCTGCCTAGCCACAATAAAGGCACAATCTCTCCCTCCTCCTAAAGGCCCTCTCAGAGAGACGTATGAAGCCCAACTGCATGGGTTCTACCTCACTGCCAGACTCGGTACCAGGAGGTATGGAAGGTGAGGGAGGCAAGGATGGGACTGCAAAGCTCGGAGCCAAAACGTACAGGAGGCTTCCGCAAGCATTTCTTAAAGGAGGGTCTCTCTCGGAGTCTTGAGTCAATGAGGATGGCAAACGTGATCAACTTCTCCAGCTCCGAGGGTATGTCTCAGGCTGCTATCTCATCTTTGATGTGATCCGAGAGACCATGAGGAAAAGCAGCCACGAGGGCCTCATTATTCCAAGCAACCTCTGCTGCCAGAGTACGGGACTCAATGGCGAAATCGGCAACAGTTCTCGTACCCTGTTTGACAGACATCAGGCCTTTGGCAGCAGATGCAGAGCGTGTGGGAACGTCAAATACCCTCTTAAAGGAAGCCACAAACTCTGGGTAACTTTGGACAATGGGTTTTTGCATCTCTCATAGAAGATTTGCCCAAGCCAAGGCTCTCTCAGAAAGCTAAAAATATCATGAAGCCTACTTTACTTCTGTCCGTGGGAAACGCCTGGAGCAGCATCTCAAAGTAAATCTCATCCTGGTTGAGAAACCCTCTGCATTGAACTGGATCGGCCCCAAATCGCTGGGGAAGCGGAGCGGAACCAGACATACCTCTTATAGAGGTAATATTCGAGTTGGGTGCCAGCAGCAGGGACGGCTTGCAACACAGGTTGTACTGCAGCAGGCACAGTGGGAGATTCCAGGTGAGCCGTGCGATTCAGGAGCGTTTGTAACGCCATGGCAAACTGATCCATGCGGTGATGCTGCTTATCCAATCTGGAAAAAATATTACCAACTAGTGGCTTGCCTGCAACTTCTGAATTCATGGCCTTTGCCTACTGTCAGGAACCATGAATCAAACAGAAGTGCAGTAAAAATCACACTATTTAATAAAATGGTATAAACAGAGCAAACGTAGTCAAAACATAGCCAGAGTTCGGTAACCAGGACAGGTAGTCAGAACAAGCCAGAGAAACAGGAGTCCAGAGATCAGCAAAGTCGGGTGCAGCAAACAGGATCAGGAACCAGAAGGGAAGTCAGCCAAGCAAAAGTCTTTCACAGGAAAACATAGCAGAGAGAGTCCGGATATGTTGACCAAGGCAAAGGCACTGAAGATCTGATCCAAGGAGTTTATATAACTAGCAACTCTAGCTGACGAGCAGGAAATGAAGACCAGGTGAGTCACTGTGGAAGGAAGAAACTTAGTGCAAGCTGAGCACAGAGCTCTGAGAAGGAAGGGCTGAGCCCAGCCCTGACACATACACGTTTTGGAGAGCACAGACGTTTTATAGCAAAAGGTCATGATGAACACAGTGTACCCCGACACTTCCTTGAACACCACAATAAGTCCACAGCCAAACTCCAAGTCTGGGCTATTGAAGCCATCCCCCAATTGATTCCTGCGGCAGAACGCTTCAAATGCCTTTGCCAGCAGGAATCATACTGGATTTAGTCCTTGGGTACCCTCTCACCTGGAGGACTCAACGAGGATACCCTACTGTAATTATTCTGTAACATGTCATATCAGTAACAGTATGCTGATGTTTTATGCATAGACCATACCACCCTTTTTCACTTGCCTTTGTTTCCTTTTCTTTTCAGCAGACCCTTATGGTCCAGATTATTCCATTTGGAAATAGTAATCGTTCTACTTTTTCTGGTTCTAACCCTTACTAGCCCTTTCTAATCTTCCTACTTGTTCCAGTTCTAAACCTTACCAGCCCTTTCTAATCGTTCTACTTTTTCTGGTTCTAACCCTTACCAGCTCTTTCTAATCTTTCTACTTGTTCTGGTTCTAATCCTTACCAGCCCTGTCTAATCTTTCTACTTGTTACGGTTCTAATCCTTACCAGCCCTGTCTAATCTTTCTACTTGTTACGGTTCTAACCCTTACCAGCCCCTTTTAATCTTTTTACTTGTTCTGGTTCTAACTCTTACCAGCCCTTTCTAATCTTTCTACTTGTTCCAGTTTTAACCCTTGCCAGCCCTTTCTAATCTTTATACTTGTTCCGAATCTAACCCTTACCAACCCTTTCTAATATTTATACTTGTTCCGGTTCTAACCCTTACCAGCCTTTTCTATTCTTTATACTTTTTCTGGTTCTAAACCTTACCAGCCTTTTCTAATCTTCATATTTGTTCTGGTTTTAACCCTTACCAGCCCTTTCTAATCCTTATACTTGTTCTAGTTCTAACCCTTACCAGCCTTTTCTAACCGTTTTACTTATTCTGGTTCTAACCTTTACCAGCCATAACTAAAATTATTTTCTGTGGAGCATGGTTTTGCGAATATTTTTATGCAATTATTAATTCTAATAAGGTGTGAACCCCCTACGTTTTTTTTCCCTACTTATGGCATTACAGGGACAGTAAGTAAAGAAGGGTACTTGGCCAACTTCAAGGCCTCTATTGTTCATCTCAATCTTTTCTCAGAACAGCCTTCATAGATGGAGGTAGAGATTTCTTGCTGGTGTGGAATTAACAGTGAAATAGTCTTACTTGACAGTAAACGAAAGTAATGTTTCTAAGGCCCTCCTTTTCAGGACTGTGGTTTGAACTCGTCCATTCTTTTCATAAGTATGGTTTCTGAGGGTTCAGGGTGTTTTGTAATGTCACATAATCATTTTCAGTCTTACTCTGCATAGTAAAGGATTTGTTTAATATTTTACCACTCCGGTTTAGAAACCAGTGTAAAACATGTATAGAGTAAAATATTGGGGCTCTTAAACTTAACACAATGTTGACTAACATGAAATATGACTCAATACGCATATGAATTAACCACTTGCCTCCTGGGCACTTAAACCCCCCTCCTATCCAGACCAATTTTCACCTCTTAGCGCTGACGCACTTTGAATGACAATTGCGCGGTCATACAACACTGTACCCAAATGAAATTTTTATCATTTTTTCCCCACAAATAGAGCTTTCTTTTGGTGATATTTGATCACCTCTGCGGTTTTTATTTTTTGTTAAAAAAATGTAAAAAAAACTGAATTTTAAAAAAAAAATAATTTTTTTTTAAATTTTGTTATAAAAAATGTAAAACAGGTAATTTTTCTCCTTCATTGATGTACGCTGATGAGGCGGCAGTGAGGGGCACCAACAGGCGGCAGTGATGGGCACTGATGGGTGGCAATAATGGGCACTATCAGTTACACTGATAGGCAGCACTGCTAGGGGGCACTGATTGGCACTACTGGTGGGCATTGATAGCTGGCACTTGTGGGCACTGATAGGTGGCACTTATGGGCATTAATAGGTGGCACTTGTGGGCACTGATAGGTGGCACTGTGGACACTGATAGGTGGCACTGTGGGCATTGTTAGGTGGCACTGTGGGCACTGTTATGTGGGCACACATGAGGCAGATCCTCT
The DNA here is from genome assembly GCF_042186555.1 of Aquarana catesbeiana. NCBI lineage: Eukaryota > Metazoa > Chordata > Amphibia > Anura > Ranidae > Aquarana > Aquarana catesbeiana. Next base: position 452,809,312 of record NC_133325.1, read on the forward strand.
TCGGGACCGATGTCCCTCGCATCCAAGCCGGTGATCGGCTTTTTTTTCTACTCACGCTGTTAGCGTGAGTAGAAAAAAAAGCTGATTAGTAATCTTTTGTTTACATCATGTGATCAGCTGTCATTGGCTGACAGCTGATCACATAGTAAGGGTCTGGGACCGGCCCCTTACTTGGATCGATGATCACCCGAGTCTCAGTGACTCGGTGATCCCAGGGCGCTCGGCGCACCCCCTGTAGGGCGCGCGCAGGGCGCGTGCACAGGGGAGGCCGTCATATGACGGAATTCAGGTCCGTGCTGTGGCCATCATTCGGCCATAGCGCGGATGTCAAGTAGTTAATAAGGTAATTACAAATTAGGGCTGGGAGATTTTCTTAAAAAAAAAATCTGTGATTTTCTTAAAAAAAACTCGATTCACGATTCGAATCGAGTTTGTTTTTTTCAGACACCGCGCTGGTCGTGAGGAGCTGCGGGTAGGAGTTTTTAGCCGAAGCCGCAGCCTCACCTAAAAGCTCCTGCCCGCAGCTCCTCAGGACTGGCACGGTCTCAGCGCCGGTCCTGGGGAGCTGCAGGCAGTTTTTAGGCGAGGCCGCGGCTTCGGCCTAGTCCAAGGCGTCCAGCCTAGCGGACTAGGCTGAAACCGCGGACTAGGCCAAAGCCGCGGCCTCGCCTAGAAAAACTCCTGCCCACAGCTCCTCACGACCGGCGCGGTGAAAAGAAAAAAGTGTAATAAAATCGTTTTGCTTAAATTTTGAATCGATTTGACCCCTCAACTCGTTTCAAGATTTAGATCGATTTTTTCCCCAGCCCTATTACAAATAAGGTCATTTCATATACAGTGAGGGAAAAAAGTATTTGATCCCCTTCTGATTTTGTACGTCTCAGCGTCAGTCCTGGGGAGCTGCAGGCAGTTTTTAGGCGAGGCCGCGGCTTCGGCCTAGTCCAAGGCGTCCAGCCTAGTGGACTAGGCCGAAACCGCGGACTAGGCCAAAGCCGCGGCCTCGCCTAGAAAAACTCCTGCCCACAGCTCCTCACGACTGGCGCGGTGAAAAGAAAAAAATCTAAAAAAATCGATTTGCTTAAATTTTGAATCGATTTGACCCCTCAACTCGATTCAAGATTAAGATCGATTTTTTTCCCCAGCCCTATTACAAATAAGGTAATTTCATATACAGTGAGGGAAAAAAGTATTTGATCCCCTGCTGATTTTGTACGTTTGCCCACTGACAAAGAAATGATCAGTCTATATTTTAATGGTAGGTTTATTTTAACAGTGAGAGACAGAATAACAACAAAAAAATCTAAAACAAAGATTCAAAAAAGTTATGAATTGATTTGCATTTTAAAGAGTGAGATAAGTATTTGACCCCTTCGCAAAACATGACTTAGTACTTGGTGGCAAAACCCTTGTTTGTAATCACAGAGGTCAGACTTTTTTTGTAGTTGGCCACCAGGTTTGCACAATTTTTAGGAGGGATTTTGTCCCACTCCTCTTTGCAGATCCTCTCCAAGTTATTAAGGTTTTGAAGCTGACGTTTAGTAACTCGAACCTTCAGCTCCCTCCACATGTTTTCTATGGCATTAAGGTCTGGAGACTGGCTAGGCCACTCCAGGACCTTAATGTGCTTCTTCTTGAGCCTCTTCATTGTTGCCTTGGCCATGTGTTTTGGGTCATTGTCCTGCTGGGTCGGGGGACCTTGGATTTCAGTCCTTCATGGCGTAGTGTGTTACCAATTGTTTTCTTGGTGAATATGATCCCAGCTGCCTTGAGATCATTGAAAAGATTCCGTGTAGTTCTGGGCTGATTCCTCACCGTTTTCATGATCATTGAAACTCCACAAGGTGAGATCTTGCATGGAGCCCCAGACAAAGGAAGATTGAAAGCTATTTTGTGTTTCTTCAGTTGAATAATCACACCAACTGTTGTCACCCTCTTAGCAAGCTGCTTGGCGATGGTCTTGTAGCCCATTCCAGCCTTGTGTAGGTCTACAATCTTGTCCCTGACATCCTTGGACAGCTCTTTGGTCTTGGTCATGGTGGAGAGATTGGAATCTGATTGATTGATTGATTGATTGATTGATTGCTTCTGTGGACAGGTGTTTTTTATACAGGTAACAAGCTGAGATTAGAAGCAGTCTCTTTAACCACTTGCTGCCCGCCCACCGTCATATGACAGCGGGACGGTGCAGCTGTTGTTCTGGGCCGCTGTCATATGACGGCGCAGCCTTCCAGGCAGCCCAGGGGGCGCGCGCACGCCGCATCGCTCGGGTCCGCCGGGCACCCGCGATTGCCCGGTAACTGAGCAGGACCGAGGATCTGTGTGTGTAAACACACAGATCCACGTCCTGTCAGATGGGAGGAGACCGATGGTGTGTTCCTTGTACAGAGGAACACCGATCGGTCTCCTCCCCTTGTGAATCCCCACCCCCCACGGTTAGAATCACTCCCTAGCAACACATTAACCCCTACAGCGCCCCCTCCTGGTTAACCCCTTCATTGCCAGTCACATTTATACAGTAATCAATGCATTTTTATAGCACGGATCGCTGTATAAATGTGAATGGTCCCAAAAATGTGTCAAAATTGTCCGATGTGTCCGCCGCAATATCACAGTCACGATAAAAATCGCACATCGCCGCCATTACTAGTAAAAAAAAAAAATAATAATAAAAATGCTATAAATCTATGCCCTTATTTTGTAGACGCTATAACTTTTGCGCAAACCAATAAATATACGCTTATTGCGATATTTTTTACCAAAAATATGTAGAAGAATACGTATTGGCCTAAAATGAGGAAAAAATTTGTTTAAAAAAAAAAAACAATTTGGATACTTATTATAGCAAAAAGTAAAAAATATTGTGTTTTTTCAAACTTGTCACTTTTGTTTTGTTTATAGCACAAGAAATAAAAATCGCAGGGGTGATCAAATATCACCAAAAGAAAGCTCTATTAGTGGGGAAAAAATGATAAAAATTTAATTTGGGTACAGTGTAGTATGACCGCGCAATTGTTATTCAAAGGGCGACAGCGCTGAAAGCTGAAAATTGGCTTGGGCAGGAAGGGGGTGAAAATGCCCAGTATGGAAGTAGTTTAGAGACTGCCCCTAATCTCAGCTCATTACCTGTATAGAAGACACCTGGGACCCAGAAATCTTTCTGATTGATGGGGGATCAAATGCCTATTTCACTCATTAAAATGCAAATCAATTTATAACTTTTTTGTTGTTATTCTGTCTCTTACTGTTAAAATAAACCTATCATTAAAATTATAGACTGATCATTTCTTTGTCAGTGGGCTAACGTACAAAATAAGTAGGGGATAAGAGTAGTTTTCAAGCTCATAAAAAACCAAGGGAGAAGGAGGTGTTGAAGCCTTTAGCATCGTTCCAGGTTCCCTGTCATTTTCCCAGGCTGCATGGATGGATGGAGGGTCTTCTGTGCACCCTGTGGCCACCAAAAAGCAGAAACTACAACCAGCGTGGAACGCGGCCAGAGCAGCCGGAAATGACGTCACCAGAACGGATATGGCCAGGCTAGGCAGGCAGAGAATGGGCAGAGAAAAGGCTACATGCTCAGAGCTATAGACAAGGCCAAGGATAAATCCAAGGAAAAATTCCAAGCTTACTTACTGACCAGCCAGCAGACAACCGAGCCTCGCCAAGCCACCCTGGTATCTGTAGTTCCTATCACTAGCTTATGAGTGACTCCACAGTGGAAGCACATGCATTTGGATGAGCATAGGCATGCGCAGAGGATGTGCCAGGTATGCCCGGGCACACCCTAATCACCCTGTGCTGCGCAGATACCCCCTGCTGCTTTGCTGCAGAGAAAGGGACTAAGGATTCTCTGTCCTCAGTTCCTTTCTCTTTCTCAAAAGTGAGACCTCAGGGATCTGTTTAGACCCCTGATATTTCACCAAAGCCCCCCAATGGGCTCCTAAAAAATTGTAAAAAAAAATAATAAAAGGTTTTTATTAATTTTTTTTTAAATAATAAAAAAAAAAAAAAAATTTTAAATAATAAAAATAAACTGTTGACACCAATCTCTGCTCTACTGGCATTGTCCATTGCCCTACTGCTATACATACTGCTGTGTACTGTGTATATATACACACACACACATGCAAGTGTGTTTGAGCTTTGGGGTGCACACACTAATGCAATAGGCTGCGCACACCTACGCAGATGAGTAGGTGGAGGGTAGATGGACTGAAGGGAGCCCACGCCTTCTTAAAGGTACAGGTGCACACTGAGCACCCAGCAAATCGCACAATGGCTGCAAAGGTGTCAGTATTTATGGGTCACTGGCAGGCGTGGAACTACAGGTACTAGCCTTACCATTGTGGGACAGTTTACAAAATACAAGTAATTTCAACTGAAAGTATGAAGCAGAAGTACAGACTGGAAATCCAAAAAGTACTTAAACAGAGCATATATACAAGATAATCCAAATATATAAAAAAAATATGTATAAAAGCTTAAAATGTATACATCTTATATGACTAAAATATAATTAGAAACAATTCAAAACTCATTAAAAAATTCTTAATAAAATCATGCGTATATAGGAAAATCTATACTCGGTATACAATAACCTATATATATGTGTACTTAAAGGGGAAGGGGGGTAATGGGGTGAATATGGTTAGAGATTTGGACTGAAAGGGTTATAGATAAAGATAAGTGATGTGTATACTTGGCAGTATAAATATTTGTTATCTGTGACTAATATTATGCTTGCTATGGACTATAGGGGGAAACCCCCCAAAAAATGATTACTATTTCAAATGGAATAATCTGGGCCATAAGGGTCTGCTGAAAAGAAAAGGAAACAAGTACAAGTAAGAAAGGGTGGTATGGTCTATGCATAAAACATCAGCATACTGTTACTGATATGACATGTTACAGAATAATTACAGTAGGGTATAAACTTCTAGTTCCTCTTTGAGTCCTTCAGGTTAGAGGGTACCCAAGGAGTAAATCCAGTGTGATTCCTGCTGGCAAAGGCGTTTGAAGCGTTCTGCTGCAGGAATCAATTGGGGAATGGATTCAATAGCCCAGACTTGGTGGCCGGCTGTGGACTTATTGTGGTATTCAAGGAAGTGTCGGGGAACACTGTGTTCATCATGACCTTTTTTTTGTGAAACGTCTGTGCTCTTAAAAATGTTACAAAGTGTTCGAATTGTTCGACCGACGTAGAATAAACCACATGGGCAGGTGAGGCAGTAAACCATGTAGTCGGTCGAGCAATCATAAAATTCTTTGGTGTGGTATGTTTTCCCTTTATGTGAGAAACTCTTTTGGCCAAGTTGTATAAAATTACAGGTCAGACATAAAGGTTTTTTGCATTGGAACATGCCTATCAGAGGTATCAGGATCAAAGGCCTATTAGGTGGTGGTGGCTTGAGCTTACTAGGGGCTATTTTACTTTTGATATTCTGGGCCTTTCGATAGGAAACTTTAGGTTCTTTAGAGAGGCAGGACTGTAGGAACGGATCTTCCAAGAGTATTGACCAGTGTTTAGACAATATAGCCTCCATTTTCATATGCTGAACATGAAATTGGGTAGTAAAACGATTGGGTTGTGCTACATTGGTTGTATCCTGGTGGATGGGCTGGCCAGCAGTGGGGTTCAAGTAATGTTTGAATGCCTCATCAATGAGAGGAGTGGGAAAGCCTTTATCAGTAAATTTTTTTTGCGAGGTGTCCATGGATGACATAATCCTCATCTTGGGTACAGTTTTTTCTTAGGCGACAGTATTGACTGCGGGGAATATTGTTAACCCATCGGGAATGATGGCAACTACGATATTGTAGGAAAGAGTTTCCAGCTGTGGGCTTCACAAAATTCTTTACATAAATCTGTCTATCCTCATGGCATAGTTCAAATTCAAGAAAGGCTAAAGAGTCCTGGGCTAGAACATAGGTGAAAGATAGTCCTAATGTATTGTTATTGCAGTGTATTAAAAGATTGTCAATTTGCTGGGGGGGCCGCTCCATATAATAACTATGTCGTCTATATATCGTCCATAGTAAACCACATGGGTGGAAAAGGGGTTGTGACTGATGATATGCACAAGTTCCCAATAGCCCATAGTAAGGTTTGCATAGCTGGGGGCAAAATTTGCCCTCATAGCTGTGCCATGAGTTTGGAGATAAAACGTGCCATTAAACTCAAAATAGTTGTGTTTTAGACAAAATAAAAGGGCTTCCAAAATGAACTGAGCCTGTCTGGGATTTGTGTTGGGGTCTTCTGATAAAAAATTTTCTACTGCTTGCACTCCTACATCATGGGGAATGGAAGTGTAGAGCAACGTTACATTAAGAGATAGCCACCAATATGTAGGTTCGCATGCATATGGTGCTAGCATGTCCAATAAGTGGGTATCATCCTGAATGTAAGAGGGGAGACTCTGAGCTAATGGTTGGAGGAATTGATCAATATATTTGGAAAAACCACCAGTGGCACTGTCCATTGCAGCCACAATTGGATGGCCTGGTGGATTTTCCATATCTTTATGGACTTTGGGTAGGTGGTAAAAGTATGGTATCTTATAAAAATCTTTTTTAAGAAAAGAGGCCTCAGTTTTGGAAATAATATTAGCATTTACCGCTTTTTCTATGAGTTGGCTAGCTTTGGAGAAAAGCGGGAGTAGATCACTGTATAAAACTTGGTATGTTTGGGAGTCGAAGAGCAGCCTCAGTGCCTCTTTTATGTAGATGTCTTTGTTTTGGATCGCTATGCCTCCACCCTTGTCTGCGGGCTTAATAATAATGTGTTCATTATTGGTGAGGTTCTCCAGAGCTTTCATTTCAAGTGGTGTACGATTAGATTTCTTAGGGTTGTGGGAGGAGTTGAATTTACATATATGCATAATTTTAGAATAGACAACCTGATAAAATATTTGATGATATGGACCTTTACTATATGTGGGATAAATTTGTGATACTGGACGCAAGCTTGAATGTGTACGATGGGAGGAGAGGTAGGGCAATGCTGTGTAAAACCAATCCAAATCATCATAAAAGTTCTCAGCATATAATTCCTCTAGATTTTGTTGTTATAAAACCTTTTTAATGTAAGATCTCTAATAAATTTATTTACATCTTTAAACAAAGTAAAGGGGTTGGGTTGAATAGTGGGGGCAAAGGTTAAGCCTTCATTAAGTAATACAATTTCATATGGTAAAAGCGCATGGGTAGAGAGATTGTATATCTTTATAGTTTCTGTATTTTTTCTTTCCTTTTTTCTATTTTTGCCCCCCTCTTCTTCCTCGTCTCTGTACTTTCTTTTTATGAGGTTCGGTAGGGAGCTTAACTCATCCATAAGTATGGTATTGGTATTCTGACTGGTCTGTGGGGCAAGTAGAGCAGTGACAGGTGGGTTAACCTCTAGCTCTAAATGGGGCTATACCGGACTGGTGATGGCTGAGGTCAATGTTATGTCAGATATGTTAGAACATTCGACAATGGGGGCTATTATTGATGAGTATAATGGGGAACTAATGGTTGCTAATGGTGGTGATTTGGATTCTGCATTAATGATGATAGGGTTTGTATGTGATGTGGCTGTTTTTTCAGGCTTAGTGCCAATAGTTCTCCTTTGACGTTGGGGTTTGGGGGTGTTGTGTTGATTAAATTATTCCCAGGAGGAATATTAACAGAAGGTGGCAAGGTGGTACATGTGGGTATATCTCTGGAGAAAGGACAACATGACAAGGGTGAAGAGGAAGGTGGTCGGGAATTGGGACTTGGTTTCTAGTTTTTTTCCAACAGAACACTGTGTTCCAATTGTAATCTTCTGCATCCCTCCTAAATTTACCTAACTTACTACAGATCACCTGATCTTGGTTTCTCTTGTTTTTCTTTAAGGGGGTAAGTCAAGACAGGGGTGCATTCGGTGGGATTCATAGATAAGTTTGTATAGATCAACAATCTTGTTTTTAAGGGTTTGGAATTTCCCTTTGCTGTATGAGTACTCCCATCCATTTGGTAGTACAGAATTCTGCAATGTGGGACCATTCTGTGTGAATGTCGGTATCTAAAAAGGAACATTGCTTGGGGACTCTAAGCCATGAGGATAGACAGATTTATGCAAATAATTTTGTGAAACCCACAGTCGGAAACTCTTTCCTACATTATCGTAGTTGCCATCATTCCCAATGGGTTAACAATATTCTCCACAGTCAATACTGTCGCCTAAGACAAAATTGTACCCGAGATGAGGATTATGTCACCCATGGACACCTCCTTGCAAAAATAATTACTGATAAAGGCTTTCCCACTCCTCTTGTTGATGAGACATTCAAATATTATTTGAACCCCACCCCTGGCCAGCCCATCCACCAGGATACAACCAATGTAGCACAACCCACTCGTTTTACTACCCAATTTCATGTTCCGCATAAGAAAATGGAGGCTATATTGTCTAAACACCGGTCAATACTCTTGGAAGATCCCTCCCTACAGCCCAGCCTCACTAAAAAACCTAAAGTTTCCTATCGCAAGGCCCGGAATATCAAAAGTAAAATAGCCCCTAGTAAAGCTCAAGCCACCGCCACCTAATAGGCCTCGGATGCTGATATCTCTGATAGGCATGTTCCAATGCAAAAAACCTTTGTGTCTGACCTGTAATTTTGTACAACATGGCCAAAAGAATTTCTCACACAAAGGGAAAACATACCACATCAAAGAATTTTATAATTGCTCGACCGACTAGGTGGTTTACTGCCTCACCTGCCCATGTGGTTTATTCCACGTCTGTCAAACAATTAGAATACTTCGTACTGTCAGGAACCATGAATCCAACTGAGACAATAGTGCAGTAAAAATCACACTATTTAATAAAATGGTATAAACAGAGCAAACGTAGTCAAAACATAGCCAGAGTTTGGTATTCAGGGCGGGTAGTCAGAACAAGCCAGAGAAACAGGAGTCCAGAGATCACAAGGTCGGGTGCAGCAAACAGGATCAGGAACCAGAAGGGAAGTCAGCCAAGCAAAAGTCTTTCATAGGAAAACACAGCAGATAGAGTCCGGATATGTTGACTAAGGCAAAGGCACTAAAGATCTGATCCAAGGAGTTTATATAAACAGCAGCTCTAGCTGACGAGCAGGAAATGAAGACCAGGTGAGTCACTGTGGAAGGAAGAGACTTTGGCAATTAAGGGACAGCTGAGCACAGAGCTCTGAGAAGGAAGGGCTGGGCTCAGTCCTGACAGTACTCCCTCCTCAATGACCCTTCCCCTTCAAGGACCAACGGGTTTGAGGGGAAAACATCTATGGAAGGCACGGAGGAGGACAGGAGCATGTACGTCGAAGGATGAGACCCAAGAGTGTTCCTCCAGGCTGTACCCCCTCCAATGAACCAGGTACTGTATGCGCCCACGGAAGCTACAGGATTTAATGATAGATTGTATCTCATATTCCTCATGGTTCTCAACCTGAACTGGGTGAGGATGTGGTACCGAAGTGGTGAAACGGTTGCATACCAAAGGTTTTAATAAGGAGACATGAAATACTTTTGAAATACGCATATTAGAAGGAAGGTCTAAAGCATAAGCCACTGGGTTGCTCCTACAGAGAATACGGAAAGGCCCAATAAACGGTGGTGCCAGTTTTAATGAGGGAACACGGAGTCGGAGGTTGCAAAATGACAGCCAGACCCTGTCCCCAACTTGGTAGGAAGGCGCATGGAGGTGTCTGCGGTCAGAATGGAGTCTGTACCTATCATTGGCACGTTGCAATGACTCTTGGACCTATACCCAAGTGGAACGAAGACCACAGAGATGCTCCTCCAATCCAGGATTGCTCTGGGGAATAAATGAGTCAGGCAACATGGATGGTTGGAAACCATAATTTGCCATGAATGGAGACAATCGGGAAGTGGTATTGACGGCACTATTGTGAGCAAGGTAAGAGGTCTAACCAGTGTAAAATAAATAGAAAAAATGTAGCGCATAGTGGACAAACCAAAATAACAAAAAATGGTAAATAAATTATAATAAAGTCCAAAGTCATTTACGGATTAACTAAGTTTCCTGCCATCATTTGGAATAACCACCATCTCCAGTGACTGTTTCCATGCTTACACACAGTTGGAGAATTACCTTTCATATATTTTCCCTATGGCTAATTGACTTTTGTTTGTCACTAGTTTAGTCCACTACATTTGGTTGAAGGACTTGTGTTGCTTTGGACTTTATTATTATTTATTACCATTTTTTGTTATTTTGGTTTGTCCACTATGCGCTACATTTTTTCTATTTATTCTACACTGTTTTTGTCACACTGTATGTAGCTGCTCCCTCTCACTAGTTAGCGCAGTGTTTTTTACACCTTTTTCCAAGAGGTTTAACAAGTTGTTATGGTGGTCAGAAATGTAGCAATGTAAAAACTGTTCCAAGGACTGGTTGGTTCGTTCTGCGGCCCCATTGGACTGCGGGTGATACGCAGAGGACAAAGAAAGCTGAATTCCCAACTGTGCACAAAAAGCTCGCCAGAACCTGGACACAAACTGGCTACCCCTGTCCGAGACAATCACCTTGGGTAGCCCATGTGAGAGGAAGATCTCCCGAGCAAAAGGGAAAGCCATTTCTTTAGATGTGGGCAACTTCTCAAGTGGAATACAATGAGACATCTTCGAGAACCTGTCAACCACCATAAGGATAACTGAGTTGCCCTGAGAGTTGGGTAACTCCACAATGAAATCCATTGGCAGGTGGGTCCAAGGCCTCTCTCCATTGGGTATGGGTTGTAGGAGGCCCACTGGAAGGTGTCGTGGTGTCTTGCTCTGAGCACACACGGAATAAGCAGCTATGAAGGCGGCTACATCAGCACGTAGACTAGGCCACCAGAATTGTTGGGAAATGGTAAGTCTGGAGCACGGCAGTACGGAGGCTCTCAGGAACAAAGCAGCGGTCACAAAGTTTCTCAGGAGGAGAATGGATCTGAGCGGCAAGAATTTTGTCACCCAAAGGATAAGTGAGACTGGTGCGAACCATAGCCAGAATACGAGGAGGAATCACAGGAACAGGAACCGACTCCATCTTGGAAGTGAAAGAAAACTGTTGTGACAAAGCATTAGCCCTTCTTTCTTAGTACCGGTGTGACAGGAGTCACTTTGGATGGGAGGTTTGTGGAACACAGCTTACCTTGGAGAGCTCTGGAAACTCCGTGTCCAGTTCCACTGGCCCCTCTTATGTGTAAATCACCCTGCGTCCATTAGGGGCCCAGGGTGCCTGAGAACCCCACTATGATCTGTGCTATTTAGACACACTGTACAGCCACACTGGAATGTTGTATATATGTATATATTGTGTGTTGTCTCCTGCTGTTGTGGACTCTTTGCTGTGATTGTTTGGGGTGGGGTTGTATTCCAATGTGCTATTGTGTCTGTCTGCCTTGGATATTATGGGATTGATGTGGAGGGGGGGATTCCTCAAACAGCTCTCCCTGTTGATAAGACTGTTTACTGATGAGAAATTTGAATACACCTGATCTGTGTGTCTATTGTGATTGGACAGTTTACCCCGCCCTGAATCCAAGGTTGGGGGGAAGTGTCTCTGGGTTGTATATCTCTGGTAACATCTGCTTGAATAAAGGAGTTTTGATGTTGTTGTTCACCCTACACTGTGTTATGGCTGGTGACTGGGTGAGCTAAGGGGTCTTGGATAGTGCTGGTTCTGGACAGAGGAAGCATTTACGGCGGACATAGACCTGTTGAGGACAGGGGTTCATCACAACCGGGTAAGAATGAAACTATGTAATTGAAACTTGACAAGAAAAGAGCCCATTGCACTCTTCTGGGAGAGAGGTGTTTAGCCTCAGACAAGAAAGTGAGATTCTTATGGTCAGTCAGAATAAGAACTGGCACAGTGATACCTTCAAGAAGGTGCCTCCATTCTTTAAGGGCTAAAATGATCGCTAACAACTCTCTGTCCCCAATTTCATAATTGGACTCTGCGGGAGATAATTTCTTGGAAAAGTAGCTACAAGGATGCATAGCGCTCTCAGAGCTAGGGCGCTAAGACAGCAGGGCACCAACTCCAGTCTCAGATGCATCAACTTCAAGGATGAAAGGTACCATAGGATCAGGATGTACCAACACAGGAGCAGAAGCAAAGTCAGCCTTGAGACTCTCAAAGGCATTAATGGACTCTGGAGACCAGTTCTGTGGGTTACCATCCTTTCTGGTCATATCAGTCAGGGGTTTGACCAGAGACTAGAAGTTATGAATAAACTTCCAATAATAACTGGCAAAGCCAAGAAAACGTTGCAATGGTCGTAAACTCACCCACTGTAGTACTGCTCAAAGAATAACCAGCAGTGAAAATGAAATAACCCAGGAATTTAACCTGTTCACAATGAAACTCGCACTTCTCCAATTTGCAATGCAGGTTATTATCTCTCAACCTCTGCAGCACACGGCGGACATCTGTGTGATGGTTCCCTAGGGACTTGGAAAATATGAGGATATCATCGAGATAAACCACCACACATAGCTGCAACAAATCTCGGAGGACATTGTTGCTAAATTCCTGGAAAACTGCCGGAGCATTGCAAAGACCAAACGGCATAACTATGTATTCATAATGGCCAGTTCTGGCATTAAACACAGGAAGTGGATGAAGTAATCTGGATGGCCGCACACCGGACTGATAACAAGTGCCTTTATTAATAAATCTGGATAATGGAATACACAAGCACTGAGACAGGGACATACAGGAATCATCTGATGCGTTTCACACTTACGACAAGTGCTTACTCATGAGTAAAGCAGTCAACAGAACCGCGCTATAAATCTTATAGTGAATAAATACCCATCAACCTATTACCTTGATTATAGTGTTATAAACAAAACAACATATTATAATTTGGACCCAAATATCAACACAACATGATCGTGATTAATATTATAAATATTAAATATTGTGACTATAGGCAGATAAATTAGTGAAAAAAAGATTGATAAAAAATGATGAGAAAAAAAGGAATAAGTCCGTGGCTAATAGTGACTTCAAATAAAGACAGTCCTTATTGCAAATAATTTCACCAATAGTGACTACGGGCTTGATGAACAAAAAACACCTCGTGAGAAGGATCCACCACCTATAAGGATGTATGCTTACCGAAGGCAAGCTTTCATAAGGCTTATGTATGAAATCCACTCAGCGGGGACACCACCAACGATCACAGCATAGAGGGAGGATCGCCCGGAACTCTCCAACATACAAGCCAAAAACTCAGCATGAGGAACCCAGGGGAATAAAAGACACATCCTCCATCGTGTGAATCGGTATAAATAATTTAATGAATAAAAAATGAAAGTAGCACACTCACATTAAAATCTCGAGTAACAGCATGTATTGTAAATCAGCCGGCCGGCCTGCATGCACCCGTTCACAGTGGGGTAGAAACGATGACGTCAGCGCGTCTGCCTTCCGACGTACGTTTCGTCCTATTGGACGTTGTCATAGGAACGATTCTTACCTATGAATGAGAACTGCAGCTTAGGGGTGTAGGGAAGCGCAGTATTTTTTATTGTTTTTGCTTACTCATGAGTAAGCACTTGTCATAAGTGTGAAATGCGTCAGCTGAATCCTGTACGGCCCTGTCGCAGTGCTTGTGTATTCCATGATCCAGATTTATTAATAAAGGCACTTGTTATCAGTCCGGTGTGCGGCCATCCAGATTACTTTGTCCACTTCCATTCGTCTCAGCATTAGCAGGCACCTGGGGCTCTTTCTACTCGGAGGATTTGAATTCTTACATCGGTCTGTCAGCCTGGACCTACCTGAGAGGTGGAGTATTTTTCGCTGGTATTAAACACAGTTTTCCATTCTTCGCCCTCCTTGATCCTCACAGGATTGTATGCCCCTCACAAATCAAGCTTCATAAAAACCGTTGCTCCCTTGAGGCGGTCAAATAACTCCATAATCAAAGGAATCAGATATGCGTTCTTAATCATGAAGAGATTGAGACCCCTATAATCAATACAAGGTCTCAGCTCACCACTCTTCTTTTTCACAAAGAAGAAACCATAACCAGCAGGAGACAAAGATCTACGGATGAATCGTCGAGAAAGTGCATTGGCCACATACTCCTCCATGGCTTTGTCCTCAGAGACAGACAAATTGTAGACCCAACCACGAGGGGGTATGGCCCCAGGTTGAAGGTCAATTGCGTAATCATGCGACCAGTGCGGAGGCAAACTACCGACTTGACCTTTGTGAAAGACATCGCAAAATTCACCGTACTCCTCCGGCAGGATGGAGAGTGAAGGTGTGCACAAGACCTTAGCCACTTTCAGAAAACATGTCTCCCTGCATTGTGATGATCAGGAAAGAACTTTAGCACGAAGCCAATCAAAAGAGGGGTTTGTGACTCTGTAACCAAGGATAACCAATAACCACCGGAAAATGGGGTGAGGAAATGACTTGGAATTGGATATAAAAATAAATAGACTCTCAGAAGTTGGTGTGAAGAATTGCCACCATCTCTAAATAATACAAAAAGGAACCTCATATAGATGGGATTTTAAGGGCGAAATTACGTACAAAAAATTATGTTTAAAAAAACTGATTTTATTATACAAAGGTTTAAAAACAATTTTATACAAGAAATATGTGTATGGACAATACAACTGTAGTGTGTTACAGTAATGACAAAAAATCAAATCCAAGGTGTTTCGAAGTTAATTTATGCAATCTTCTTCAGGGATAATTTTTGCCATTTCTGAAAGGTACAAAATATAATATAAGTATACATATATTTCATAACATGCATATGAAGCCTGTGCTGAAACACATAAAGAACTTACAAAAATAGTGGTTGACATAAAAATTTCCAATGGTTCATCAAACATCCACCCAATCTGTATAGGCCTTTAATCATGCAAAAGAACCCCCGGATAGTAGAATCCAAAAGGAGGCGCCAAATTGAAAAGCGGCGAGCCGCTGTAACATAATTGCAAGTGGCAGTGATGTGGAAATCTAGGAGAGAAACACACAGCACATGGTAAAAACCTTAAGAACAAGAAAAAAAAAAAAAAAACACAAAACTAACTACTATCCGGGGGTTCTTTTGCATGATTAAAGGCCTATACAGATTGGGTGGATGTTTGATGAACCATTGGAAATTTTTATGTCGACCACTATTTTTGTAAGTTCTTTATGTGTTTCAGCACAGGCTTCATATGCATGTTATGAAATATATGTATACTTATATTATATTTTGTACCTTTCAGAAATGGCAAAAATTATCCCTGAAGAAGATTGCATAAATTAACATCGAAACGCGTTGGATTTGATTTTTTGTCATTACTGTAACACACTACAGTTGTATTGTCCATACACATATTTCTTGTATAAAATTGTTTTTAAACCTTTGTATAATAAAATCTATTTTTTTATATATAATTTTTTATAAGTAATTTTGCCCTTAAAATCCCATCTATATGAGGTTCCTTTTGTGACTTGGAATTGGATTATCTCATGGTGAAAAGCCCCCACGACCATGGTTAACGGAGCAGTCTCATGAGTCACCTGGGCAGGCTTTAGAGGTCTCCCATCAATAGCCTCAATGGCAAGTGGAGTGGTACGCAGCTGCAGCAGAATCGAGTGCTTGGACACAAAGGCATCATCTATGAACAGGCCTGCAGCCCCAGAGTCGATTAGAGTCAGTATCTCGGTGGACGACTCGGACAAAGAAAGGGTAACCGGTACCAGGAGCCTATCCTTCTGGATAACTGGGGATGTAACAATGCCACCTAAGGTCTGTCCCCTACAGGACCTCAAGTGACAGCGTTTCCCAGACGGGTAGGACAAGACTTCAAAGAGTGACCTGCCTGGCCACAATAAAGGCACAATCTCTCCCTCCTCCTAACGGCCCTCTCAGAGAGACGTATGAAGCCCAACTGCATGGGTTCTACCTCACTGCCAGACTCGGTACCAGGAGGTATGGGAGGTGAGGGAGGCAAGGATGGGACTGCAAAGCTCGGAGCCAAAATGGACAGGAGGCAAGCGTTTCTTAAAGGAGGTTCTCTCTCGGAGTCTGGAGTTAATGAGGATGGCAAACATGATCAACTTCTCCAGCTCTGTGGGTATGTCTTGGGCTGCTATCTCATCTTTGATGTGATCCGAGAGACCATGAGGAAAAGCAGCCACGAGGGCCTCATTATTCCAAGCAACCTCTGCTGCCAGAGTACTGAACTCAATAGCGAAATCTGCAACAGTTCTCGTACCCTGTTTGAAGGACATCAGGCCTTTGGCAGCAGACGTGGAGCATGTGGGGACTTCAAACACCCTCTTAAAGGAAGCCACAAACTCTGGATAACTTTGGACAACGGGTTTTTGCGACTCTCATAGAGGGTTTGCCCAGGCTAAGGCTCTCTCAGAAAGCAAAAAATATCATGAAGCCTACTTTACTTCTGTCCATGGGAAACGCCTGGGGCAGCATCTCAAAGTAAATTTCAACCTGGTTGAGAAACCCTCTGCATTGAACTGGATTGGCCCCAAATCACTGGGGAAGTGCATAAAAATCACACTAATTAATAAAATTGTAAAATGGTATAAACAGAGCAAACGTAGTCAAAACATAGCTAGAGTTCAGTAACCAGGACGGGTAGTCAGAACAAGCCAGAGAAACAGAAGTCCAGATATCAGCAAAGTCAGGTGCAGCAAATAGGATCAGGAATCAGAAGGGAAGTCAGCCAAGCAAAAGTCTTTCACAGGAAAACACAGCAGAGAGAGTCCGAATATGTTGACCAAGGCAAAGGCACTGAAGATATGATCCAAGGAGTTTATATAACTAGCAACTCTAGCTGACGAGCAGGAAATGAAGACCAGGTGAGTCACTGTGGAAGTAAGAGACTTAGGCAATTAACTGACAGCTGAGCACAGAGCTCTGAGAAGGAAGGGCTGAGCCCAGCCCTGACACATACAGGTTTTGGAGAGCACAGACGTTTTATAGCAAAAGGTCATGATGAAACAGTGTACCCCGACACTTCCTTGAACACCACAATAAGTCCACAGCCAACCTCCAAGTCTGGGCTATTGAAGCCATCCCTCAATCAATTCCTGCGGCAGATTGCTTGAAATGCCTTTGCCAGCAGGAATCAGACTGGATTTACTCCTTAAGTACCCTCTCACCTGGAGGACTCAACGAGGAACTAGAAGTTTATACCCTACTGTAATTAAAACATGTCATATCAGTAACAGTATGCTGATGTTTTATGCATAGACCATACCACCATTTTTCACTTGCCTTTGTTTCCTTTTCTTTTCAGCAGACCCTTATGGTCCAGATTATTCCATTTAGAAATAGTAGTAATTTTTTGGGGGTTTCGCCCTATCATCCATAGTAAGTATAATATTAGTCATAATACCATTAGTCATATATGCCAAGTATACACATCACTTATCTTTATCTATAACCTTTTCAGTCCATTCCATCCACACATCCTGGGAAAATGACAGGGAACCTGGAAGGATGCTAAAGGCTTCAACACCTCCTTCTCCCTTGTTTTTTTATGAACCAGAAAACTACTCTTATCCTGTAAGTGTTCCTAATCCTTGCGCTAATAAAGCGTGTTTTAATCTCTACACTTAGGTGGCGCTTCCCTTTTCTTCCCCTTAAAGGGTAAAGTTTTCCCTAGGGAGGTGCTTTCTAACTGTCAGGGGGATGAAATGACTGGCAGTAGAGAGAGATCGCTGTTCCTGATCACAAGGAACAGCTGATCTTTCTCTCCTCCTGTCAGAAACCATGAACCCGACCGAGACAGAAGTACAGTAAAATCACACTTGTTTATTAATAAAAATAAAAAGGTAAATAGAGTAAGCGTAGTCAATCATAGCCAGAGTCCAGTAACCGGATCGGGTAGTCAGCCGAGCCAGAGTTCAGTAACCAGATCGGGCAATCAGCAAGGCCAGAAGTCAGGTGTCATGAAAGACGTCCTGTTAGCACAGTTGTTAGAACCGGTGGATGTGTGCGGGTGCGCGCTAGCGCGAACGAACGCATGCGGAAGCACGCTAGCATGAACGAGTGTACGCAGGTACGCGGTGGTGCGAGCGGGCACGTACGATCGGTACTCAGGCGCGCGCGGGTACGCGCGGGAGCACGCGGACGTACAGTGTGACAGTGTTTGGCGCCAATGGACTTATTTAAAGGAGCCTGTCAGCATGCTTTCTTGCTGTCCGGTCTACAGCGTTTCCTGTGACCCTAAGCTATCAGTATACCTGTCTACCTGATTCCTGTTACCTGCTCCTGACTACTCCTGTTTGCTGCCAGTCCCCGACCTCGGTTTGTCTGACTATTGTCCTGCCTCATCCTACGGTTGTTGCTGCCTGTCTGTTGCCGATCCGGTCCGTGCCCCGACTACTCTTCCGCTTCTGTCTGGTACCTGCTCTGCCCGCCAGTGTTGACCCGGCCTGTCTGACCTCGCTAGTGTTCCTGCCAGAGTTCCGGTTCATCTTCCTACTACCAGTTGTTCCAGTGCTCCAGTTGAACTACAGAACACCTCCCTGCTGCCTGTTGTTCCTGAGTTCCTGCCAGCTACACTACTTCTCTGCTCAATCAGCTGTTTCAGTGTTCCTGCCAGAGTTCCGGTTCATCTTCCTACTACCAGTTGTTCCAGTGCTCCAGTTGGACTACAGAACACCTCCCTGCTGCCTGCTGTTCCTGACTTCCTGCCAGCTACGGTACTTCTCTGCTCAGTCAGCGGTACCAGTGTTCCTGCCAGCC
This sequence comes from Aquarana catesbeiana, assembly GCF_042186555.1. Classification (NCBI taxonomy): domain Eukaryota; kingdom Metazoa; phylum Chordata; class Amphibia; order Anura; family Ranidae; genus Aquarana; species Aquarana catesbeiana. The sequence goes on from NC_133325.1 coordinate 452,828,052, forward strand.
CTCCTTCTGCTGCACCAGAGGTTCGGATCAGCTCCACATCTGCCACTTGCCAAGCACTTGTGGCCCCCTGTGCTCTTGAGTCCCTGTTTTCTCTATCAGGGGTTCTCGAGCCAGAGGCACACGAGAGGCTACTCCCTGCATTCTGGGCTCCGCCACCAGGTACGTGACAATACCGGACAGCCCACGCAGGGAGCCTCTCCCATGGACGAACTCTGCCGCCATCTTGCTGGACTTACCCAGGCGGTAAAAAGTCTACAAGAGGGCTATACCCAGCTGGAAGGCTGAGTCCAAGCTCTAGCAGCATCCACACCTCCAGCATCCAGGACTTCTGCTGCACCTTCAGTGGTGATGTTGCCGCCTGAACCCAGGGCTCCCACGCCTGAAAGAATTTCGGGTAACCGGAGTAAATTCAGGTCTTTCCGCAACTCATGTGAACTCTTTTTTGCCCTTCAACCAAGGACTTTCTCCCTGGAAACCACCAAAGTGGGGTTCGTGATCTCGCTGCTGACAGGCGAGCCCCAGTCCTGGGCCCATCGCCTACTAGAAAAGAAAGATACCTCACTTGATACCCTGGACACCTTATTTCAGGCCACTAACCCGAGTGGGTATTCCAGAGACTTTAGAGGGCCTCATAGACCTTTCTATTCAAATAGACAGACGCCTGAGAGAACGGCATACGGAGCGATCCTCTGGTCCTGCTCGTCCTGTCTGGATGCTGCCCCGTGTGGCTAGTTCTCCCCACTCTGCTCCTCCAGCTTCAACCACCATGGCCTCAGATACGCCGGAACCAATGCAGTTAGGTCTTTTACGCCCTTCACTCACTCCTGAAGAGCGTCAATGCTGTCGGGCTGGTAACCTGTGCCTATACTGCGGGGAACCCGGACATTTTGTACGAACATGCCCGGCAAAGCTTCGTAAGTGCCTTTCTGTCTCCCCTGCTCTTACCCCTGCTGTACTGAATAATGTTTCTCATCTGGCTGTTCCGATTCTCTTACAGCTCCCAGGAGGGAATATACAAACCAGCGCTATCTTTGATTCCGGGGCTTGCAGTGGCATCATAGACTTGTCCTTCGCTTCCAGACATCACATTTCCCTCCGGCCCAGAGCGAAAGGACTTTCAGTATATTTGGCCGATGGCTCTACCCTCAGATCAGGGCCAGTAACCCAGGAGACTGTACCTCTGCTCACCACCATTGCCAGCACTCATCAAGAGCTACTTTGTCTGGATGCCATCAAGTCTCCTCTATTTCCCATCATATTAGGCATGCCGTGGCTCAAGGCCCATAATCCGCAAATTGATTGGACCTCGGGGAAGATTGAGTTCCCTTCTTCTTACTGCCATCAACACTGTCTACCAGAAGTCACCAAGGCCCCTTCTTCCCTGTTGTGCATGGAAACTGACGCCGAGATCTGTCAAGTTGTACCTGAAATCTACCACAGCTTTCTGGATGTTTTCAGTCAAAAGGGTGCCGAGACTCTTCCTCCCCACCGGCCATACGATTGCCCAATTGAGCTCCTTTCAGGGGCAGAGATTCCTTTTGGGAGAATTTTCCCTTTGTCAGAATTAGAACTAGGAGTATTAAAAACCTACATTGATGACAATCTAAAAAAAGGGTTCATCCGACCCTCCACGTCCCCGGCAGGAGCAGGAATCTTTTTCGTGGAGAACAAAGACCATTCTCTACGCCCTTGTGTGGATTATCGGCCACTTAATAAAATCACGATCAAGAACCGTTATCCTTTACCATTAGTGCCAGAACTTTTTCAGAGGCTGGGGTCTGCAGTAGTGTTTTCTAAGTTAGATCTTCGTGGTGCCTACAACCTTGTCCGCATTCGCAAGGGAGACGAATGGAAGACTACTTTTCGTACTCGGTTTGGGCACTTCGAATATTTAGTCATGCCTTTCGGACTTTGTAATGCTCCTGCTACATTTCAGCATTTTGTGAATAACATCTTCAGAGACTATCTTGACCTGTTTGTTGTTATTTATTTAGATGACATCCTAATCTTTTCTTCTTCCTTAGCTGAACATCATGACCATGTCAGAAATGTTTTGACCCGACTTCGCCTGCACGGCCTATACGCCAAGCCCGAGAAATGTGTCTTTGAACAAGAAAGTATCCAGTTCCTTGGTCTAATTATCTCTGTGGAAGGCATCAAAATGGACCCTCAGAAGGTCTCCGCCATTCTGGACTGGCCCGCCCCTACTGACAAGAAGGGAATCCAACGTTTTGTAGGATTTGCAAATTTTTACAGAAAATTCATCAAAGGATTCTCCACCATCATTTCTCCCATTACAAGGCTAACCAAGCAGGGCCTTAAATTCCACTGGTCTACTGAAGCTCAGACTGCCTTCACAACACTGAGAGATCTGTTTGTCTCAGCCTCAGTTTTAAAACATCCTGATTCCACATTGCCTTATATTTTGGAGGTGGATGCCTCCGAGATATCGGTCGGTGCAGTGCTTTCCCAGAGACAGGGGCCTAGGGCTCTTCTGCACCCAGTCACCTTTTTTTCTCGCAAATTATCGGAAGCAGAGAGGAACTACGACGTGGGCGATCGAGAGTTGTTAGCGATCAAAGCTGCGCTTGAGGAATGGCGATATCTTTTAGAGGGAGCAGCTCATCCGATTCTTGTTTGTACAGATCACAAGAATCTGGAATATTTAAAGACTGCCAGGAGTTTGAAACCACGACAGGCCAGATGGGCACTGTTCTTTACCAGATTCTCATTTCATATAACCTATCGTCCCGGGTCAAAAAACATCAAGCCTGACGCGCGCCGTCACGAATGTACAGCGGTTCAGAAGCATCTTCTCCGCCAGACACCATTTTATCCTCAGGAAACTTTCTGTTGCTCCAAGGGGATCTACTTTCACAAATCAAGCAAGCCTCCAGGAACATTTCTACTCCACCTGATACAGCTCTACAGGCCAGAGATGACCTTCTGTGGTTTAGGGATAGGATCTTCGTACCTCAGGAGATGCGAGCAGCAGTTCTTAGTTCCTGCCATGATCACATGTTGGCCGGCCATTTCGGCGTGCATAAGACATCTGAACTTCTTCAGCGCACGTTCTGGTGGCCACAGTTAAAAAAGGATTGCAAGGACTATGTGGAAGCATGTGCCACCTGCATTCAAAATAAGGGCAGCAAGTCTAAAGCTTGGGGTCTGTTGAAACCACTACCTGTCCCGGAGAAGCCATGGAGGATGATCTCCATGGATTTTTATTGTCGAGCTGCCACCTTCTGAAGGTTACACTACGATCTTTGTAATAGTGGATAGATTATCCAAAATGGCACATTTCCTACCAATGAAGGGCACCCCTACTGCTGCTGAAACTGCTAGGACATTTATCAAGGTAGTGGTGAGGCTTCATGGCATTCCTGCCAATATTACTTCTGATCGGGGGGTGCAATTTACCTCCAGGTTTTGGAGAGCTCTTTGTGAGTCTCTGAAAATTGACCTCTCCTTCTCTTCTCCCTATCACCCTCAAACAAATGGCCAGATGGAGAGAACGAATCAGACGCTGGAGCAGTATCTGCGCTGCTTTTCCTCGTTCTCCCAGGACGATTGGGCTCCGCTTCTACCCCTTGCCGAATTTGCTTACAACAATTCTGTTCATTCTGCCACAAAGCAATCCCCGTTCTTTGCAAATTATGGTTTCCATCCTCTGTTCTTGTCTAATAACATCCCGGAGTGTCCAGTACCAGCTGTCCAAGAGAACCTAAACTTCTTTGAGTCAAATAACAAACTCCTGAAGGAGACTATGGCAAGGACCCAGAACTACAATAAAGAGGTGTTTGACAAGAAGGAAGAGAAGGGGGGAGCTTGATCTTAAACCCGGAGATCAGGTCTGGCTGTCCACGTTGAACTTAAAACTGGCTTGTTCTTCCAAGAAATTGGGCCCCAAGTTCGTGGGTCCCTTCCCAGTGCTAAGGAAAATTAATATTGTGGCCTACGAACTAAAGTTACCAGAGTCATTCCGGTCTTTCATGTTGCCCTACTCAAACCCGCAGTTCCTGATCCTTTTGTCAACCGGAAGGTCGGTCCCCCTGAACCTGTGATCATTGATGGAGAAGCTGAATATGAGGTTGAGTCCATTCTGGATTGTAGAAAAAGACGCAACCAAGTCCAGTTTCTGATTAAGTGGAAGGGGTACGGGCCCGAGGAGAACTCTTGGGAGCCGGAGTCTAACATTCACGCGAAGAGGTTGATTCTTGCCTTTAAGAGGTCCCATCCAAGTAAGATGGCACAGTTGGGCATCCGGAGGCTGCCCCTTGGGGGGGGGGCAATGTCATGAAAGACGTCCTGTTAGCACAGTTGTTAGAGCCGGTGGACGTGTGTGGGTGCGCGCTAGCGCGAACGAACGCATGCAGAGGCACGCTAGCACGAACGAGTGTACGCGGGTACGCGGTGGTGCGAGCAGGCGCGTATGATCGGTACTCAGGCATGCGCGGGAGCGCGCGGACGTACAGTGTGACAGTGTTTGCCGCCAATGGATTTATTTAAAGGAGCCTGTTAGCATGCTTTCTTGCTGTCCGGTCTACAGCGTTTCCTGTGACCCTAAGCTATCAGTATACCTGTCTACCTGATTCCTGTTACCCGGCCCGCTCCTGACTACTCCTGTTTGCTGCCAGTCCCCGACCTCGGTTTGTCTGACTATTCTCCTGCCTCATCCTACGGTTGTTGCTGCCTGTCTGTTGCCGATCCGGTCCGCGCCCCGACTACTCTTCCGCTTCTGTCTGGTACCTGCTCTGCCCACCAGTGTTGACCCGGCCTGTCTGACCTCGCTAGTGTTCCTGCCAGAGTTCTGGTTCATCTTCCTACTACCAGTTGTTCCAGTGCTCCAGTTGAACTACAGAACACCTCCCTGCTGCCTGTTGTTCCTGAGTTCCTGCCAGCTACACTACTTCTCTGCTCAATCAGCTGTTTCAGTGTTCCTGCCAGAGTTCTGGTTCATCTTCCTACTACCAGTTGTTCCAGTGCTCCAGTTGGACTACAGAACACCTCCCTGCTGCCTGCTGTTCCTGAGTTCCTGCCAGCTACGGTACTTCTCTGCTCAGTCAGCAGTTCCAGTGTTCCTGCCAGCCCTCCTTCTGCTGCACCAGAGGTTCGGATCAGCTCCACATCTGCCACTTGCCAAACACTTGTGGCCCCCTGTGCTCTTGAGTCCCTGTTTTCTCTATCAGGGGTTCTCGAGCCAGAGGCACACAAGAGGCTACTCCCTGCATTCTGGGCTCCGCCACCAGGTACGTGACATCAGGGATCCAAGTAGAGGAACAGCAAGCAGGATAAGGAGCCAGAAGGGATGTCAGCAAAGCCAGTCTTTAGACAGGAACGCAGGAGATGGTTTCTTGTGATGTGACCAAGGCGAAGGCAGGAATGAAGTGAGCTGGAGACCTTTAACCTCCCTGGCGGTATGATTATTTCAGATTTTTGCGTCTCAAAGCGGTACAATTATTTTGCATAGAAATTTGGCGTTTTATATTGTAGGCCTGTAATTCTTAGCAATAACACACTTAAATCTGTCCACCAAGAGTCTAGTAGATATCCCGGGTATGATGAAGTTTGAAACACAAAATCATAAATTATAATATAATAAATAAATATAAAAAATAATAATATAATAATAATAAAAAAAAATTTCCCCACGATTCGCTATCGCTCAATTCTGCAAGTGTTCTAATTTACTATCGCTGTTTTCTAGCTGGTCTAAAACCACTTTTGACGTAAAGGGACACTTTTTGGTTGCTATGGACAATCTCCAGTTTCCAGGCAGAAAGAACAGTATATAATATAAAACTGCATGCAGGGCATAGGATAAAGCACTGGGGACAAAAGGGATGTGAAATGATTTCATACAGTAGTCTGTAAGATTACAGTGTACTGTATGTGTTATGAATTTTCATTTTTTTGAATTTGCTGCCAGGTTCCGCCCCCGTGCGTCGCAACGCTCGCAGGGAAGGGAGCCCGGGACAGAGAGGCTTCGGGGGGAGGACAGAGCCCACAGACACAGCGGGGGGACATCGCAGGATCCTGGGGATGTAATCCCGAGTGTGGCTTGGGGTTACCGGTAATGGTGCTGAAATTTAACCCCGAGTCACACTAGGGAAAACCGCCAGGGAGGCTACGTAGGTGGGACTGACGAGCAGATCCACAACAGCTGGTTAACCATTTGCCGACCCCCTCATGACGATATACGTCGGCAGAATGGCACGGGCAGGCAGAATCACGTACCTGTACGTGATCTGCCTCCCGCGGGTGGGGGGTCCGATCGGACCCCGCCGGTGCCCGAGGCGGTCGACTTCTGACTGGGAGCGTTCAGAGATGAGGGGGAGGCCATCCATTCGTGGCCCCCCCCCTCGTGATCGCTCCCAGCCAATCAGATCATTCCCCTGCCTCTGTATAGTACACAGAGGCAGAGGAAATGATATAATCTCTCCTCGGCTCAGTATTTTCCGTTCCGGCGCCGAGGAGAGAAGACTGCAATGTGAGAGCACAACACACACACAGTAGAACATGCCAGGCATACAATACACCTCCGATCCCCCCGATCACCCCCCAATCACCCCTCCCCCCCCGTCACACTGACACCAAGCAGTTTTTTTTTTCTGATTACTGCATCTGTGTCAGTTTGTGACAGTTAGTGTAGTAGGGCAGTTAGTGGTAGCCCCCTTTAGGTCTAGGGTACCCCCCTAACCCCCCCTAATAAAGTTTAAACCCTGTGATCACCCCCCCGTCGCCAGTGTCACTAAGCGATCGTTTTTCTGATCGTTGTATTAGTGTCACTGGTGACGCTAGTTAGGGAGGTAAATATATAGGTTCGCCGTCAGCGTTTTATAGCGACAGGGACCCCCATATACTACCTAATAAAGGTTTTAACCCCTTGATTGCCCCCTAGTTAACCCTTTCACCAGTGATCACCTTATAACCGTTACGGGTGACGCTGGTTAGTTTGTTTATTTTTTACAGTGTCAGGGCACCCACCGTTTATTACCTAATAAAGGTTTAGCCCCCTGATCGCCCGGCGGTGATATGCATTGCCCCAGGCAGCGTCAGGTTAGGGCCAGTACCGCTAACACCCACGCACGCAGCATACGCCTCCCTTAGTGGTATAGTATCTGAACGGATCAATATCTGATCCGATCAGATCTATATTAGCGTCCCCAGCAATTTAGGGTTCCCAAAAACGCAGTGTTAGCGGGATCAGCCCAGATACCTGCTAGCACCTGCGTTTTGCCCCTCCGCCCGGCCCAGCCCAGCCCACCCAAGTGCAGTACCGATCGATCACTGTCACTTACAAAACACTAAACGCATAACTGCAGCGTTCGCAGAGTGAGGCCTGATCCCTGCGATCGCTAACAGTTTTTTGGTAGCGTTTTGGTGAACTGGCAAGCACCAGCCCCAGGCAGCGTCAGGTTAGCGCCAGTACCGCTAACACCCACGCACACACTGTACACCTCCCTTAGTGGTATAGTATCTGAATGGATCAATATCTGATCAGATCTATACTAGCGTCCCCAGCAGTTTAGGGTTCCCAAAAATGCAGTGTTAGCGGAATCAGCCCAGATACCTGCTAGCACCTGCGTTTTGCCCCTCTGCCCGGCCCAGCCCAGCCCACCCAAGTGCAGTATCGATCGATCACTGTCACTTATACAACACTAAACGCATAACTGCAGCGTTCGCAGAGTCAGGCCTGATCCCTGCGATCGCTAACAGTTTTTTGGTAGCGTTTTGGTGAACTGGCAAGCACCAGCGGCCTAGTACACCCCGGTCGTAGTCAAACCAGCACTGCAGTAACACTTGGTGACGTGGCGAGTCCCATAAGTGCAGTTCAAGCTGGTGAGGTGGCAAGCACAAGTAGTGTCCCGCTGCCACCAAGAAGAAGACAAACACAGGCCCGTCGTGCCCATAGTGCCCTTCCTGCTGCATTCGCCAATCCTAATTGGGAACCCACCGCTTCTGCAGCACCCGTACTTCCCCCATTCACATCCCCAACCAAATGCAGTCGGCTGCATGAGAGGCATTTACTTTATGTCCTCCCGAGTACCCCTACCCAACGAACCCCCCCAAAAAAGATGTAGTGTCTGCAGCAAGTGCGGATATAGGCGTGACACCCGCTATTATTGTCCCTCCTGTCCTGACAATCCTGGTCTTTGCATTGGTGAATGTTTTTAATGCTACCATTCACTAGTTGAGTATTAGCGTAGCGTACAGCATTGCACAGACTAGGCACACTTTCACAGGGTCTCCCAAGATGCCATCGAATTTTGAGAGACCCGAACCTGGAACCGGTTACAGTTATAAAAGTTAGTTACAAAAAAAAGTGTAAAAAAAAAAAATATATATATATATATATATCATAGTTGCCAACATTGAAAAAAAAATATGTGGGACACTTTTTTTTGCTGTAGGCGGAGCCAATCAATAATTAGGAGGCGGGGCATTCGTTTGTAGGCGTGGCCTAGTAAAAATAATAGTTGCGGCGCGCGAAGCGCGCCGCGGCGAAAAATGGGCGTGGCTTACGCGAAAATGGGCGTGGCTTACGCGGAAAGTGGGCGTGGCTTACGCGGAAAGTGGGCGTGGCTTACGCGGAAAGTGGGCGTGGCTCAAGAGGGTATGGTTAGAGTCTGAGATGAATGGGGGAGGGAAAGGGGGAGAGGGAAAGGGGGAGAGGGAAAGGGGGAGAGGGAAAGGGGGAGAGAGGAATGACGGGACAGCAGCCCCAGGTCCTACACAACAATAGAAATATGTGTATTCTAGAAAGTTTAACAATCAGCAGATAAAGATACTCCAAACACCTGGTGTTAACGCTTCAATCATCCCGGCACCATGGTTGTTATGGTGTCAGGATGATTGAAGCGCATTATTTCTATTATTACATTGTAATATAAAATTAAATCATTCAACTCACCATAATGCAGAATCAGTGGGATCCCTGAGCGTGTCACTAGCCACGTCGCCTGCCACCAGCAGAGTCTGTCCTTGCATCAGGTGCCCCCGCCAGAGTCTGTCCTTGCATCAGGTGCCCCCGCCACTGCAGCCCCCCCTCAGTTAGTGCAGCCCCCCCTCAGTGAAGCCCCCCCTCAGTTAATGCAGCCCCCCCTCAGTGCAGCCCCCCTTCAGTTAGTGCAGCCCACCCTCAGTGCAGCCCCACTCAGTTAGTGCAGCCTCCCCCCCTTAGTGCAGCCCCCCCAGTTAGTACAGCCTCCCCTCAGTGCAGCCCCCCCCAGTTAGTACAGCCTCCCCCCTCAGTGCAGCCCCCCTCAGTTAGTGCAGCCCCCCCTCAGTTATTGCAGCCCCACTCACTGCAGCCCTCCCTCAGTTAGTGCAGCCCCCCTCACTGCAGCCCCCCCCTCAGTTAGTGCAGCCCCCCCCTCAGTTAGTGCAGCCCCCCCTCAGTTAGTGCAGCCTCCCCCCCTCAATGCAGCCCGGCCCCCGCTCAGTGGAGGAGCGGCCGGTGTTCTGCCGAGAAAGTTCCCCTCGGCAATGGCGGACCCCCTGTACTGCGCAGGCGCAGCGCTTGCGCAGTACGGGGCTGGGGAACTTTCAGGAAGACACGGCGCCGGCGCCGTGTCTTCTGCTCGCTTCAGTGGAGAGGGGAGGGGCCGTGCAGCCAAAGAAGCCGCTTCATTGGCTGCACGGATCGAGCCCCCTTCCCCTCTCCACTAGAGGCAGCTAGAGCGGCAGCGCCGGCCGCCATTTTGCTGGAGCCCGCTGCTCCAAAAAAAAAAAAAAAAAAAAAAAAAAACCAACATTCCCGATTTTCCTTATGGAAAATCCCGATTCGGGACACTCTCCAATCGGGACGAGGGTCCCAAAATCGGGATTGTCCCGGGAAAATCGGGACTGTTGGCAACTATGATATATATATATATATATATATATAAAATTAAAAAAAATAGTTGTCGTTTTATTGTTCGCTCGCTCTCTATTCTCTCTCTATTGTTCTGCTCTTTTTTACTGTATTCTATTCTGCAATGTTTTATTATTATTATGTTTTATCATGTTTGCTTTTCAGGTATGCAATTTTTTATACTTTACCGTTTACTGTGTTTTATTGCTAACCATTTTTTTGTCTTCAGGTACGCCATTCACAACTTTGAGTGGTTATACCAGAATAATGCCTGCAGGTTTAGGTATCATCTTGGTATCATTCTTTTCAGCCAGCGGTCGGCTTTCATGTAAAAGCAATCCTAGTGGCTAATTAGCCTCTAGACTGCTTTTACAAGCAGTGGGAGGGAATGCCCCCCCCCACCACCATCTTCTGTGTTTTTCTCTGGCTCTCCTGTCTCAACAGGAAACCTGAGAATGCAGCCGGTGATTCAGCCAGCTGACCATAGAGCTGATCAGAGACCAGAGTGGCTCCAAACATCTCTATGGCCTAAGAAACCGGAAGCTACGAGCATTTCATGACTTAGATTTCGCCGGATGTAAACAGCGCCATTGGGAAATTGGGAAAGCATTTTATCACACCGATCTTGGTGTGGTCAGATGCTTTGAGGGCAGAGGAGAGATCTAGGGTCTAATAGACCCCAATCTTTTCAAAAAAGAGTACCTGTCACTACCTATTGCTGTCATAGGGGATATTTACATTCCCTGAGATAACAATAAAAATGATTAAAAAAAAACCCTGTCCCCCCCTGCTCTCGTGCTAAGGCGAACGCAAGCGTCGGTCTGGCGTCAAATGTAAACAGCAATTGCACCATGCATGTGAGGTATCACCGTGAAGGTCAGATCAAGGGCAGTAATTTTAGCAGTAGACCTCCTCTGTAAATCTAAAGTGGTAACCTGTAAAGGCTTTTAATGGCTTTTAAAAATGTATTTATTTTGTTGTCCATGTACTTGGCCTAAGATCATCTTTTTTATTTCATCAAACATTTGGGCAATATAGTGTGTTTTAGTGCATTAAAATTTTAAAAAGTGTGTTTTTTCCCCAAAAAATGCGTTTGAAAAATCGCTGCGCAAATACTGTGTGAAAAAAAAAAATGAATCGCCCACCATTTTAATCTGTAGGGCATTTGCTTTAAAAAAATATATAATGTTTGGGGGTTCAAAGTAATTTTCTTGCAAAAAAAAATAATTTTTTCATTTAAACAAAAAGTGTCAGAAAGGGCTTTGTCTTCAAGTGGTTAGAAGAGTGGGTGATGTGTGACATAAGCTTCTAAATGTTGTGCATAAAATGCCAGGACAGTTCAAAACCCCCCCAAATGACCCCATTTTGGAAAGTAGACACCCCAAGCTATTTGCTGAGAGGCATGTCAAGTCCATGGAATATTTTATATTGTGACACAAGTTGCGGGAAAGAGACAAATTTTTTATTTTTTTTTTTTTTGCACAAAGTTGTCACTAAATGATATATTGCTCAAACATGCCATGGGAATATGTGAAATTACACCCCAAAATACATTCTGTTGCTTCTCCTGAGTACGGGGATACCACATGTGTGAGACTTTTTGGGAGCCTAGCCACGTACGTGACCCAGAAAACCAAGCACCGCCTTCAGGCTTTCTAAGGGCGTAAATTTTTGATTTCATTCTTCACTGCCTATCACAGTTTCGGAGGCCATGGAATGCCCAGGTGGCACAAAACCCCCCCAAATGACCCTATTTTGGAAAGTAGATACCCCAAGCTATTTGATGAGAGGTATAGTGAGTATTTTGCAGACCTCACTTTTTGTCACAAAGTTTTGAAAATTGAAAAAAGAAAAAAAAATGTTTTTTCTTGTCTTTCTTCATTTTCAAAAACAAATGAAAGCTGCAAAATACTCACCATGCCTCTCAGCAAATAGCTTGGGGTGTCTACTTTCCAAAATGGGGTCATTTGGGGGGGGGGTTGTGCCACCTGGGCATTCCATGGCCTCCGAAACTGTGATAGGCAGTGAAGAGTGAAATCAAAAATTTACACCCTTAGAAATCCTGAAGGCGGTGATTGGTTTTCGGGGCCCCGTACGCGGCTAGGCTCCCAAAAAGTCCCACACATGTGGTATCCGCGTACTCAGGAGAAGCAGCTGAATGTATTTTGGGGTGCAATTCCACATATACCCATGGCCTGTGTGAGCAATATATCATTTAATGACTTTTTGTAATTTTTTTTTTTTGTCATTCAATCACTTGGGACAACAAAAAAATTAATATTCAATGGGCTCAACATGCCTCTCAGCAATTTCCTTGGGGTGTCTACTTTCCAAAATGGGGTCATTTGGGGGGGTTTTGTACTGCCCTGCCATTTTAGCACCTCAAGAAATGACAGCTGTGTAAATTCCAGAAAATGTACCCTAGCTTGTAGACGCTATAACTTTTGCACAAACCAATAAATATACGCTTATTGACATTTTTTTTACCAAAGACATGTGGCCAAATACATTTTGGCCTAAATGTATGACTAAAATTGAGTTTATTGGATTTTTTTTTATAACAAAAAGTAGAAAATATCATTGTTTTTCAAATTTTTCTGTCTTTTTCCGTTTATAGCGCAAAAAAGAAAAACGACAGAGGTGATCAAATACCATCAAAAGAAAGCTCTATTTGTGTGAAGAAAAGGATGCAAATTTCGTTTGGGTACAGCATTGCATGACCACGCAATTAGCAGTTAAAGTGACGCAGTGCCAAATTGTAAAAAGTGCTCTGGTCAGGAAGGGGGTAAATCCTCCCGGGGCTGAAGTGGTTAACTGTGAAGAGAGATGAGAGCTGGCAATTAGCCAACAGCTGAGTGGCCAACTCAGAGAAGGAAGGGCTGAGCCAGCCCTGAAACTTCCCCTGTCAGAATGGGGATCCGCCTTGTTTACATAGGCAGATCCCAGTTCTGCCTCTCTTCATGCCGATCACGAGTCGTCAGCGAACATCGAGTCCGCTGGAGCCGTGGGCGAGCTCCCGCAGAATGCGTCCACAGTACTACATGCACAGACCGACGTACAGGTACGTCGGTTTGCGCAGCCAAGCCGACTTGCTGCAGTATATATGCGTAAGGCGGTCGGCAAGTGGTTAATGCAATAAATGTACATACCAATCTAGAAAATATTTAAAGGGGAATTAGACTGCATCTTAGCACCGCAAACCAAAAACACTATTTAAAAGAAAAGTGCAGGAATCTAAACTAACGAACATACATACTCACAAAGATGGCTGCAGCATATGTCTGTCCCCTGCCACCTCTACACTGAGAACTGAGTTATCAAAGACCACTGATCACTCAGTTATGAGGTACCTTCTTAGTACAGAGCAGTGATTGTCAGGAGCGCTGGGCTGTAGAAAGGCTGGCTCAGGATCTTAGCAGGGTGCTGAGAGGCTGAGTCAGCTGCCAGTTAGGAATCTGGGTGAATACCGACAATATTCTTCGGATCCCGAAAGCCTGGAATGTCTCTGTGACGTCAGCTGATGGTGGACTTTAGCCTACTGTCGGCTGAATCTGGGTCATAGGAGTGCAGAATTAAGTGCACTCCTTTGACCCACAGGATAAGTATGGCAAAAAGAGCTTTGGCCATAATTCTCCTTCAATTAACTTTTAATATATAAAGCAAATTCACCCATCCATCTATTTTATCATTTTATCATGTTTTATTTTACTGAGAAATCACTTTGAAAAACACCCCTAGCATTTCTAGCCGTTGCCATCTTGAGTACATTATTCATGTAGCATTTACTTCTTGGAATCTATCTGCCCTTAGCTCATGTATGCAGGCAGAAAAGTGGGCTTAGTTGAAAAAACTCCTCCTCTCCTCCTGAAGTCTTCTGGGATGTATAACATCATTTGCCTAGGCCTGGAAACCAGAAAGTAACTGAAGAAATGTAAAAAAAAAAAAGAAAAAAAAATTTCCTATCTATTTACTAATGTTAGCAGCATGAGAATTAAAATAGTAAATGTTGATTGAGTCAGTGAAGTTCCACTTTAATAATTATTCTTTTAGTTTATGCATAACTCCCAACTTTTTGAGTGTAGTTTCCCTACATTTTAAATTTTTGATGAATTATTGATAAAGATTGTTCACTGTTTTTGATATGCGGTAAGATATATATATATATATCATTTAGGGTCAGCGCAGTTACACTTTTTACAGTAATATTGCTTATTTCACATCACTGATGGGGAATTTATAACTGCAGCAGATCTGCTATTTAAAGATAAAGTTACACATTATTATAGATTTATATTTTTTCATCGGAGACACACTTTTCATATTCCTTAATACTGGCTTTTGAAATTTCCAAATGCAGCAATTTAGAAATTGGGTGAAAGGTTTAGCACTGTGAAGTACTATGGGATAGGTTTACTACAACCAGAAAGTGCAAAATCTGATGCAGCTCTGCAAAGAAGTCAATCAGCTTCCATGTTCTTTTGTCAAAGTTTAATTTAACAAGCTGAAATAAAAAAAACGAATTGGCTACAATGCACAGCGGCAGGGCCAGGACAAGGGGTGAGCAGGAGGGACAGCTGCCCTGGGCACTGTGGTATCATGTGAGATGGGAGGGCACCATGAGTAACGGGGCAGGGAATTTGTGTTGAAAAGGGGATTTTGGGAGGAGGCAGGTAAGTATTGTTCTGAGAGGGGGAATTTGGAAGGTGGTAAGAGTGGTGATTTAGACCCCTTTCACACTGGAGCGTTTTGCAGGCGCTATAGCATTAAAAATAGCGCCTGCAAAACACCCTTAAACAGCTGCTCCATGCACTCCAGTGTGACAGCCCGAGGGCTGTCACAATGGAGCGGTGCGCTGGCAGGGCGTCAGAAAAAGTCCTGCCAGCAGCTTCTTTGGAGCTGTGAAGGAGCAGTGAACTCCTCCACCGCTGCTCCCCATTGAAACCAATGGGGCAGCGCTGCGATACCGCCGGCAAAACGCCGCTCTAGTGGCATTTTGCAGGCGGATTTAACCCCTTTTCGGCCGCTAGCGGGGGGTTAAAACTGCCCCACTAGCAGTGCTAAAACGACGGTAAAGCGGGGCTAAAAATGGGGGAAAAGTTTGGGCTAGGAGGGAGGATTGAGGTGGTATTTGTGCTATTAGGGGGGATTTGGAGTGGGGGGAGAAAACTTGTACTAGGAGGGGAATTCTTAGGAGTAGAAGATTTGTATTAGGAGAGCTGATTTTTGTGGGTGGAGAGGGCATTTGAGTTTGGGGATGGGGGGGCAAAGGTTTGTGCTGAGAGGGGTGATTTCAGCAGGGGGTATTGGGAGGAGGGGGGATTTATGCTTAGAGGGTAAGCATGTAGATTAGTGCTTTTGTAGAGGTTTTTGCTGACACATAATGTTCATGCATCTTGAAGGAGGAAGGGGGGGGGGGGGCAGTTTGGCATGCTCGCTGGGCTCTAGATGACCTTGTCCCGGCACTGCACGGCTGAACCAGATTTAGTGGTCTGGTCTTTGTAGCAAATTTTTCTGACGTGTTTGGGGTAAGCTCAGGAAGAAAACAGACACCATGCATATGTTTGTGCTGTAAACAAAAATTGGACATATGCCTACTTCACTTGCCTTTTTTGCTGTTAACACAATGCTTTATTTTTCTAAAAACTTTATTCATGTGAGGAAAAAAGGAATAATCATTGAAATATATCTGTGTTATTTTAGGCAACTGCAGGTCCCCTGTCTCAGTCTATCTCCTGGCTCCTGCTGAGATACCGCATGATTATGTAACTACTGTCCAGCTGGCTTGTTTGGTGCAAAAGGCTTATCATAGCATTTACATAAGATGGAACATTTCTGGTGCATACTATATGGGCAGGATGAGCTCTACCAAGGAGCTTAATGGAACCTGGACCTTTCTGAATTACATTTCACTTCCTGTAGACAAGCAGAGTGCAGCTTGTGAAGTTTGGCTTGGTTCCTCTTTTGTCAGCTTTACCTGGAATAAGTCAAAGCAAGGTAATACAATTTAAATTAAATAATACTTTATTAATTGTCCTTTTATCATGTGCAAATGCATAATATGGCCATTTATAAATTGGAGCAAATCTGGTGCTTTATGAAGATTCTTTCACAAACAATAAGTGAGCCCACAGATGGTGTATCAAAATGCTTCTTCAGAGGATTCAATAGGATCATATTTTTGGTCATACCAGGGTTCAACTACAGACCATATGACTGCTGCGGGACCCAATGACATGGTTAACACAGTACATTCCAGCAGCTGAACAGGATCTAGCAAATATTTTACGATGAAGTTTACCAAGAAAGTGATTAGTAGGATACATAATTCCTTATTGTGATGACCTTAACCCCTTTGCACCGGTGCCTCACAGCCCTTTAAGAGGTTTCAGATGCCAAGAGGCAGGATTGGGCTTATGATCACATGACTGCCATGATTGGCTGTCACGCCAATCACATGAATGGAGGTGTCTTGCGATCGGAAGCATTCTGTTAGCCGCTGGTAAGTTTGGCGGGAGCGCTCAAGGCACGCGGTCTCTGCAAAGCTGTGGCGGCTATATGGCCGACCTGCCGAGAGGCGCCATTTTTGCGCACTGTCAGCACCTAGGGGTTAAAGTAATACTAAACACACATTGAGGTTGATTTACTTAAACTGGAGAGTGCAAAATCTGGTGCGGCTGTGCATAGAACCCAGTTTCCAGGATTTTTTTTGTCAAACCTTAATTTAACAAGCTGAAGTTAGAAGCTGTTTGGCTACCATGCACAGCTGCACCAGATTTTGTACTCCGGTTTTAGTAAATCAACCCCATTGTTTAAATCACTTTATACATTCTTTTTCTGTATGTGGATGATGGCCCTGTAATTATTTTTAAAAAATCGAAGTGCCTTTTTGCCGAATCAATATACAGCTGTCCCATGACTCAGCTCTTCCCCAGCCTGTCAGCAGTGAAACACTGGCAGGAGGGGCTTCTAGTCTGTTGCTGGTCACTATCAATAATCTGTTTTAAATACAAATATGCAATTGAAATGAAATCTTTCTTTTTTTTTCGCAATAACATGCTGTGGGTGATATTCTGACAGTCACAAGCTGTGTCACACACCGCCAGTCTGTGTCTTAGATGGTGAAGCCACTATCTATCAAGCTGCCCACCCCCATTCTGATTTGCTGGTTTTTGAAAATCTTTTTTTATTTTCTTGACAAACACAAAACAATACAGACGTACAGCAGCTCAGCCAACATCTGGCCATCAGCAGGGAAGGGACCCATGCAGGGGTCATAAAGTATTGTATAATATCCAAGTACATTAAATTGTCTACGGCTACCATAGGTATAACAACAGCAACAAATTGTCATGGCTCCTGCTCCAAGGGAGGGCTAACATAGGGCTGGCACACCCAGAATATTTCTCGCAACCCTGGTTAGTCTATTAGGGCATTATGAAAGGCTGTCATATATCAGAGAGGCCACTTAATTTGTTA
The DNA here is from genome assembly GCF_042186555.1 of Aquarana catesbeiana. Lineage (NCBI taxonomy): Eukaryota > Metazoa > Chordata > Amphibia > Anura > Ranidae > Aquarana > Aquarana catesbeiana. Next base: position 452,845,384 of record NC_133325.1, read on the forward strand.
AAGCAGTGGAGTGTTCCGCCAACCACTTACTCCAGACTCTGTCATGCTTTTTCGGACACCCTCTATGTGTATAGGTGTCCCTGTAAAGAGGTATCACAGTGTTAACAAGTGACTTCCATGAGCCTATAGAGGGAGGAGTCTTCCGCTTCCAGCCCAGGACAATGCACTTCCTGGCATAGAACAGCAGGAAACCCAACAGGGTTCTCTCTGCCACTCTTGGCACCAAGTCCTCCACCAGCCCCAGTAGGCATATTTTTCGGGAAGGAGCAAAAGAAATAGATAGCAACTCGTTCACCTCTGAAAGAATTTGTGACCAGAAACCTGTAATTACCGGGCAGGACCAGAAAATGTGGATATAGTCCGCTGGGGCATGATCACACCGCCAACACTCCGGGGAGAGAGAAGACCTCATCTTGTGCACCCGAGCGGGAGTAAGATATGCCCTATGGACAATCTTGTATTGAATGAGGCGATCTCTCAAGGATACCAGTATTTTAAATGGGAAGTCCCACACATCCTCCCAGTCCTCGGAGTCTAACTCCGGAACATCCCGGCCCCATTGCTGATGGAGCCTGGACAGCTCAGGAGAAGAGACCCAAAGGAGATGTGCATATAGCACTGAGGTGGGTTTTTTGGTACAATCAAATCGCAAAATCCGCTCTATGTCGGATTGCATCATCTGCCTTTCACCTGGCGGGAACTGAGCCCTGAAAGCATGGGACAACTGTAGATATCTGAATTTGTGCGAAAGTGGGGCATTGTAATGAGACATTAAGTGCTCAAAGTAGAAAAGTGTTAGGTCTGAGGTGATGTCTGAGAGAGCCTTGATATGGTACCTGGCTCATATCACAGGGTCTGGGATCTCGCAGGTTGGGATTGTTCTAGAGTGGGGCATTCGGGGATACAGCGGTCAGAGGATATTTTTCACAGATCAGACTTCCCTCCAGGCCCTAAGGGTGGTACGCATGGAAGGGGATAAGTCGTATGGAGCCTTGTGGCCTGTAAAAGGAGATTCGACAGCGCCTCTGCAGATCCCAATACCGCAGCCTCAGTGGCCCAAGCTGAGTTGGATCTGTCTGGAACAAGCCACCAAAATGCAGTGACCAATTGAGCCGCTATAAAGTATTTGTGACATTCCGGGAATGCTAAACCCCCCTGCGAACAAGGGCACATTAGGGTGGTTAGCCTAAAGCGGGGGGGATGTGGACCCCAAAGAAAGGAGGAGAACATTTTGTTAAGTTGGGAAAAGAATGATTTGGGGATCCATTGAGGGGAGTTACGAAACAAGTATGTAAACTTGGGAAGGATTTTCATCTTGATAAGATTAACACGGTCCAGTAATAACAGGGGGAGGTTTTCCCATGCTTTCAGCTTGGCTTTGACTGAGTTGATTACTGGAAACAAGTTCATTGGATAGAAGTCAGTGCCGTTCCTTGAGATACACACCCCTAAGTAGGTAAACTTGTCCACCCACTGCAGCTGAAGAGAAGCCAAGGCCCCTTTTTTAGCCTCAGCATCAATAGCCAGGAGCTGCGACTTACCCCAATTAACTTTAAGTCCCGTCACTACAGAGAATTCTTCAAGGACTAACAGTGCCCCCTGCAAGGAGGGGCCAGCGTCATTCAGGAAGAGAAGGAGGTCGTCTGCATACAAGGCCACCCTCTCCTCCAGCCAGCCCAGCCGTAGACCTTTAATATGTGGTGAGGCAGGAAGTGCCTCCGCCACTGGTTCCATGGCAATGGCAAAAAGTGCCAGAGAGAGAGGACAGCCCTGTCTTGTACCCCTAGAAAGTTCAAAAACTGGAGACAGATGACCCCCTAAGCGAATGGCAGCCGTTGGTGAACAATAGATAGTCTGTAACCATCGAATGAATACCAATGGAAACCCCAATCTCCTCAGAATCTCCCACAGGAAAGGCCATTCAATCGAGTCGAATGCCTTCTCAATGTCGAGAGAGGCAACCACTCTATTACCCTGATTGTCATGTCTTGCATGGAGGTTAGTAAACAACCTATGCAGATTGATGTCTGTAGACATGAACCCGGTCTGATCCGAGTCAATGAGAGAGGGAAGTAATGGATTAAGTCTAGTGATAAGAAGTTTAGTTAGGAGTTTGAGGTCAGTATTAAGGAGTGCTATAGGTCTATAAGAGGCTCATAGTTTGGGGTCTTTGCCCGTCTTAGGGATGAGGATAACATGTGCGTGTGCCATGGAAGATGGGAGAGAGCCCTGTTCCAGGCAATGTGTAAATAGGGCGGCCAGGCGGGGGGCTAGCATGTTACCATGTGCTACATAGAAATCAGTCAGGAGACCATCTGGGCCAGGAGCTTTGCCAGTGGATAGGGAGTTAATAACAACTTCAACCTCCTCTGCGGTAATTGGAGCAACTAGATGAGTTCTTTCAGTATCGGAGAGCCAACCAAGGGCTATCGGATCCAGGAGAGATGCTAACCTCTCTGTGTCTGAACCCGAGGGTAGTGTGGTGGTATATAAAGGTTGATAAAAATCATGAAAGGCTTGTAAGATAGCCTCTGGGGAAGAGATGGCCTCACCCGTGGGAGAGGTAAGTTCAGGGATCATGGTATTAGGGGTGTCATGATGAGACATCATCGCCTACAGTCTGCCATTCCTGTCTCCCTGTTCAAAAAATTTTTGCTTCGTGTTATACATGTCAAGTCTAGTAACCTCTGACAAATGTAGATGAAGGCTACGTTTAGATGCCTGCAGAGCTTCAAAGTTTGAGGCAGAGGGATCCAACCCATATTGGTCAGAAGCCAACCCCACCTCGCTCTCCAAAGCTACTGTGGCAGGCTGGCAGCAGTCTGTTGCAACCCTAATTTGCTGGTTAGTGGGCATGGAGGAGGAGTGGGGGTGTGGGCTGTTATTTACCACTATGTATCCACCCACATGTGTGACTCTATGGTCACATGGGTTGCTCAGTTGTGATATGGAAGAAATGCTCAGGGTAGAAAATACACTGAAAATTGAGCATGTGTAGAGCTGCCAACACTGCTCTGCCAAGTCTGCAACTGCAGTAAGGACATGTACAGAAGGGGGGAGATAGAGAATAGCAGGATCAACCAGTTTTTTTTTTTGCAGAAAACGGAAAGCGAATCCCATAGTGACTGAGTGAGTATGAACAGCATGTAATACAGCATTTAATGATAGTTTTTAATAATGTGGTTTTAATAAAACTTTAATGGGAGTGACTTTGTGATGGAGTCTAGAAAGCCAAGGAACTGTATCATAATTTTCGTTAGAGCCTGTCACTTGCAGACATATCTGTATGAAGCGAATGTTAACACCCTGCAAGGAAGGATTTTAAAGGGAACCTGAACTGAGAGAAACTGAAGGCTGCCATTGCTGATCACTTTTAGTTCCCAAAAACAAGCATGTAGCACAGTACATAGTTAATCTGGTTGAAAAAAGACCAGAGTCCATCCAGTGATATCAAAACTCTGGATCTGCATATTTGTTTCAGGTCAGCGACTCAGAAATAATTACTGGTAGGTACATAAAAGAGGAACTGCACTCTGGAGGCTGTTCCCAAAAAAAAACACAAAAAAACAGATAAGGGCAAAGGACTAGTCACCAGTATTGCCAGTTGTCTCCAAGACAGGGCTGGTGCAAGAGTTTTCTCTACTTAGGCCTCATCCATCTGGCACCCCAACCCGCCACACACACACACACACACACACACACACACACAATCCTCCTGTCACACCCACCATTGTGACAGGGGGGCATTTTTTTCAAAATGATCATTTTTTTAAAAATAAACATTACTATTACATGCTTTTGTGCACACAAAATGGATATAATTGTGTCTGACTGACCGGGAGGTGGGGTTTATGATCATGTGATTGGCTCAAGAAGCAATTCTGTTAGCCGGTGGTAACTGTGCCGGCGCTCACTCTCAGGACAGCTGTGTTTGGAAATTGGTACATAAATTTGCAGCCTCTCGGCACCAAGGCCCACCCACCGAGAGGCCGCATATTTTCATATCAGCGGCATTTAGGGGTTAAGTTGGAATTTCAGACAAAAAATACATTATCAGGGTATTGCTTAGGCACAGCTAACATTTCTAAATTTGACAACTATTGTTTTTGGAAGGAAAAGACAACATTGGGAGCATCCAGGTTTCTCTTGTCACATGGTTACATAGTTACATAGTTAGTCAGGTTGAAAAAAGTTCAGCCATTAAAAAAAGATAAAAAATATATATATATATATCCAATTTGCTACAGCAGGGGAAACAATTCCTTCCTGATCCCAGAGAGGCAATCAGATTTTCCCTGGATCAACTTTACCTATAAATGTTAGTACCCAGTTATATTATGTACATTTAGGAAAGAATCCAGGCCTTTCTTAAAGCAATTTACTGAGCTGGCCAGAACCACCTCTGGAGGGAGTATATTCCACATTTTCACAGCTCTAATGCCCTGTACACATGATCAGATATTGATTGGACATTCTTTTTTTTTTAATTCTTTATTTAGTTTTATATAAGAAAATACAAAAAGCATTACACTCTTCAAAATATACATATCTCTATAAGATTATGATAAACCCCCTTTAGCCCCTTGCATACCCTTCCCTCCCCCCCAATACCACCTCCCCCCCTCCCCGCAGGTACTTTTCATCTGGACCCATAATAACGACATCAAGTATGGATGCGCACATATTAATTCATGATAACATCGGCAAATCTCTCAGATTTCTTGAAGGCTTCCCATCTGACCCATCTGCTTCCACCCTCATCATGATCCCTTATCAGGGAATCTACTGCCTCAGTCTTCTCTAAATTATAAATCTCATTAATCCTTGAAATCCAATCCCGAATCTTAGGCCCCTCTACTTCCTGCCATTTTTTTGGTATTGCACTCTTTGCTAAATTTAAAAACACTGAGATTAGGGAAGATTTGTACCCTCTACTCGATCCCTCAGAACCGTGAACAGACAAACCCATGGGTCATGCGGGATAACCTTCCCCGTAATCTCCTCAATAAGCTGGATCACCTCCCGCCAGAATATTTTAATTTTTGGGCAACCCCACCAAAGATGCGCCATCGTTCCCGGGGCCATACATCCTCTCCTTTTAAAAGTGCGATGTGTTATATCGTGTGTATTTGGACCTAGATTCCTATATTGAGGAGGGTTCCAAAACAAGTGATTTAACCGTGCATTACTTAACCCCATTTCCAAATTAACCCATCTTTTATTAGTCCCTCCTTTTGCCCAATCTATAGCCCGTGATAGAACGATCGCTTTATAATAAATTTTAAAGTCTGGGATGGCCAACCCCCCCTGTGCTTTCTCTCTACTCAACACCATGTACGCTATCCTAGGTTTCTTGTTATTCCATACAAAACTACTTATTAGTCCTGTTAAGGTTCTAAAATATGTTTGAGGCAGTGAAATTGGTAACATCTGCATCTTATAGAACACCTTTGGGGCCAGCACCATTTTACTGTGTTAATTCGCCCGATCCATGAGATCGGGCGATGCGATATTCTTTTTATTTCTGATCTAATTTCATCTAATAACGGGATAAAATTCAGCAGGTAAATCTTCCTTAGGGAACCTGCCAATTTAACCCCCAGATAATTAATGTTTTCCCTCCAAGGGAAATGAAACACCTCTCTAAGTCTTGCTACTTCCTGCTTATCCACATTGATCTTTAGGGCTTCTGATTTCTCAAGGTTAACTTTATAGTTTAACAGCTCTCCATATTTCTTCAATGTGGCCAGCAAATTGGGGATTGAGATCCTAGGTTTCGTGATATAGAGAAGAAAATCATCGGCAAAAGCATCCAGTTTGTGCTCCTCCTTGCCCACTATGCAGCCGTTAATATCCGGATTTTTTCGGATCGTGGCTAATAAGGGCTCTAAAGTCAAGACGAATAAAAGAGGAGAGAGCGGGCATCCCTGCCTAGTCCCGTTTTCTATAACGAACTGAGCTGAGGCTAGACTATTAACCTTCACAAATGCAGTGGGGTGGTTATACAAGATTTTAATCCATTTTAGCATTGTAGGTCCTACTCCCATAACATCAAGCGTTTTAAACATAAATCCCCAGTCTACTCTTTTGAAAGTCTTCTCGGCATCTATCGACAGAAATAGTCCTGGGGATCCGCTGGATTTAATGGCCTCCGAAATGGGGGCGTGGTTAAGATGGCGACCTGAGAGGACGTGTGTGCTGGGCGCTCCGCATCTGAGAGGCTAAATGATCCTTTTTACATAGGACTATCGCTTCCTATCCTAACTGAGAGGTGCAAGCTGATCTCGGGCATGAGAAAGGGTAATTCTGGCTCGAATCGCAAGCGTAATCCTACCTTTAATTCCCCGTCGCTGCCCCGGGGTACACGTGCTCTCGACAAGAACAGCATGGCGTCTCAAACTGATCAGTCAGACCCGTCCGCACTGGGGAGTGAGCAGTTCAGTGCTCTAATGCAAGCCATCACGGGCTGCCAGACAACGCTTATGGCGAAAATTGAACAGATCCAGATGGAGATGGGGCTGGTGAGGAGAGACATGGACAAGTTCCGGGTTCCGAGTCTGAGAGAAGAATTGGGGACACAGAGGACACAATCCGAGAGCATGGTGCCTCCCTCCGCACTCTGCAACTTAAGATGAAGGCCGTGGAATCTCGCGCGGAAGATCAGGAGAACAGGAATCGGAGGAACAACCTCCTCCTGGCGGGCCTCCCTGAAGGTGCCGAGGGCCGCGACCTGGCTGCATACACAGAGAGAGTCTTGCGCGAGCTACTGCCACAGGCTCCTTTCTCCCCTTACTTTGCGGTGGAGAGAGCACATCGGATGCCATCCATTAGGGGCCCGCCGGGAGCTCCACCTCGGACCTTTATTTTCAGGCTACTGAATTTCAGGGACCGGGATCTGGTGCTCCGTGAGGCACGTAAACTGGAGGAGCTGCGCTATGAGAATGTAAAAATCATGCTGTTCCCAGATTACTCTATGGAAATTCAGAGGCAAAGGCGTACTTTCGACCACGTCAAAGCCCAACTACGTGCGAAGGGGCTGAAGTACAATATGTTATTCCCGGCCAGACTTAAGGTGGTGGATGGTGAGTCATCTAAATTTTTTACATCCCCTGAAGAGGCAACCCGCTGGCTGGAATCCTTCCCTAGAGCTCGTTGATCCCGTTCTCTGCCCTATGTCCATCTCCACTTCTCCTTCCCGGTCACATGCTGTCTTTGCCCGCACAGAAGTCATTAGACTCACTGATCCCTTGAGGCTATAATCCCTCCCCGTTTTGGCGAGACTCTGCAGCGGGATGCGCGCCTCCCCCCCCCGGTGACCGGAGGTTTATGTTATCTGGCGAGTGGTGACTCCTGACCCGACATTTGGGAGGATACAGGGGGTCCTTACGGTAGGCGGTTGTGACACACTCTCCCCCGTATACCGCTCTGTTTTTTTTTCCATGGGCTGAGTAGAGAATGTGTGGGCAAACAGTCATAGCCTGGTTCGCTGGACACCTTCTGTGTTGTGTCTCCCCTGCAAGATAGAGCTGGGGATCCTCCTTTTCTCCTGGAAGGAATTTCTTTTAATGGCCCCCCTACCCATAATGATCGGTCTAGGGGGTGAGGGATGGACTCCGGATCTACTACCTCTACAGATGCAGGACTCACATGTAACTATACTTTAATCCCTGCTCAAGGATTGTGGTTATGTCGGGACTTACTGTCACACATTGTGGCTCTCCGGGGATTTGGGGTGGGGGTGTACATGGAGAACTTAGGGAGACTTTATCATTCCTCTTTACTCTGAGTTTCAGTTTTCTTACAGAGTATTTGATCGGTCACGACAGGTTAAATAGTAACTAAGTTTGAGCCCTTAGTTTGATCTAAGTGTAACATGTTGAGTGTTCCAGATAGATATGTTCCTATATATGTATATTACTATCACAAGTTGCCTCCAGACATAACGGTTGGCGGAGCGTCCTGTTCCCGCCTTCAGGAAGATGTCCTGGGTGTGTTCCCTTTTACGCACTACCCCCACAGGAATCTTTCCTAAACTATAGATATATAAGTGTTTGTTGGGATAGGTTCGGGTACACAGACACCCTGAGATATGTTTATCAGGGTGTGGGGTGGGTTGGGTGGGGTTTTATGTTTTTTGTTTGGTTTTTCGATTTTTTCCCTTTTTTTTCCTTTGTTTTCTTTTTTTTTCTTCTTCGTTCTACATGTTTGTTTTTTTTGTTCACATTTGATCGGACAGAGTATAGTAATGGTAAATAGGCATAATCTGTGGTGCTCTACGCTACTAATCTGGATATTATGGGTCAGCAGGCTCTCTAAGGTTCTGGGCTTGGTGGATGTGTCAGTCTCTTCGGGTCCTGGCTACAAGGATCTCCTGTTACTTATCCCCCCTCATTTTTCTTTAATATGGCTCCATTGAAAATCCTATCGTTGGAATGTCAGAGGTCTCAACAATAAAATCAAACGCTCCTTAGTCTTCGAATATATAAGAAAGTATAATCCCCAAATTTGTATATTTCAAGAAACTCACTTAATAGGCAGCAGAATTATGAGTCTTAAACGTCCCTGGGTGAGACATCATTACCATGCCTCCCACTCAAGTTATTCCCGTGGGGTTAGTATTTTGATACATAAATCCCTGGGCTGTGAGATCCTTGGGGTAAAGCTGGACCCGGATGGACGATACGTTCTGGTGCATGTGCTTATAGACATGATTGAATTGGTGATCGTTGGTGTATACTTGCCACCTCCTGCTACTTTATCCCTCCTCCAATCTATTGCCTCTCTGTTGTCACAATTCCCCACAGATAACGTTCTCCTAGTTGGAGATTTTAATATCCCACCTAACCCATCTTTGGATAAGCTTTCGTCAGACCCCCAAACAGAGTCTGCCCTCTCTAGATGGGCGCAGGTGTTTGGGTTGGTGGATGTCTGGCGGTGGAAGCACCCTTCAGACCGCATGTATACCTGTCACTCCTCATCACATAACTCACTATCCCGTATAGACCTCCTATACGCAAGTGTCAGTATGCTCCCCAAACTACAGGATATCAGTATGCTTCCCCGCGGTATATCAGACCACTCTCCTCTACTTTGTTGCATCCAAACTACAATGCCCTCAGCGGATAGGATCTGACGCCTATCCAAATTTTGGATAACACATCCCACTATAGAGTTTGAAATAACTACTTTAATTAAACAATTCTGGACTCTAAATGCAGGCACCACCTCACCGGGGAACGATTGGGAGACATTTAAGGCCTACATTAGAGGTTGCTATATCGCCTCAATTGCCACTGAACGCAAAATGATCTGATCACATTGGAACAGGCGGAGGCAAAGGCCCAGGCCCTTGAGGCTCGTTATGCTCAGACCGCCAATCCCATCACAGGTCAAGATATGAGGGTGGCATATAGAGAGGTGATGTTACTCAGGGTGGCCAAGGTAAATAAGCGGCAACTAGTTCAAACCCAGCGAATTTTTGAGCAGGGGGATAAAACGGGCAGACTGCTGGCTTGGATTTCTAAGGAGCAGTCCACTGTTTCCACTATAGCACGGCTTAGGAAAGAGGACGGGACATTGGTGGCCGCCCCGGTGGAAATCAATGCCTGCTTTGTGGAGTACTATTCTAAACTGTATTCCTCTAGGGCAAACTACTCTGTTGGAGAACTATGTGAGTTTCTAGATAGAGTATCGTTCCCAGTTCTTTCCCCCTCAGCGAGAGAAAGTTTAGAGGCCCCGATTACCCTGGAGGAGGTACAAATTGCGCTAGCCTCAATGCAATCAGGTAAAACCCTGGGGTTAGATGGATTCCCATCAGAATTCTATAAACAGACTATAGAAGCGGTAGCACCCAGGCTGCATTACATGATCACCAAAACATTGCAGGCGGGGGCCCTTCCTCCCTCCATGGCTCAAGCTATTATAATAGTGATTCCCAAGGCGGGTAAAGACCCTCAGCTTTGCTCGTCATATCGGCCAATATCCCTCCTTAATTCGGATGCTAAAATTTTGACAAAAATCCTTGCTAGACATCTGAATGAGGTGATACTCACTTTGGTGCATGAAGACCAATCGGGTTTCATGCCTGGCAAGGGTACGGATATCAATCTCCGTAGACTGTACTCGGTCTTGGCCTCCGGGATCGGAGACAGCTGTCCTGCGGTAGTGGCCTCCCTGGATGCAGAGAAAGCTTTCGACTCGGTCGAGTGGCAATATCTGTGGGAGGTCCTCCGCAGGTTCGGATTTGGTCCAGTCTTCGTCTCCTGGGTCGAGGCCGTGTATAGGGCTCCGACGGCAAGGGTCCGCACCGGTACTGTCCTCTCTGCACCCTTTTCTCTGAGTAGGGGAACGAGACAGGGATGCCCCCTATCCCCGGGGGTTATTTGCACTTGCAATAGAGCCCATGGCAATCCTCCTTCGCTCTGACCCTGGGATACGGGGTATTCCTATAGGCCCCCTCCACGAAAAAATATCATTATATGCCGACGACACTCTCCTATATCTTACAGATGACGGCATTTCCCTGCGGACTGCGCTCTCGGTTATTGATGAATTCGGGAGATACTCAAGGGTGTGTATAAACTGGGGTAAATCCATACTGTTCCCACTTCATTCCAGCACTGATCCCCCCCCCCGGATGAGCAGCTCAGGAGGGTTTCTCAGTTTAGACACTTGGGGGTGGAGATATACAGAGACCTAAAGCAATTTATTCCTCTAAATTTGACCCTGGTAGTCTCCCAGCTGTCCCATAGGTGTGTAGTCTGGAAAAATTTTCCGCTCACGCCTGTGGGTAGGGTTAATCTGGTTAAGATGACTGTGCTGCCCAAGTTCACCTATCTTTTTAGGCACACTCCTATACCTGTCTCTTTCTTTAATAAGCTAGACAGCATACTTACTTCCTTCGTGTGGAAGGGAGCAATGCCTAGGATAGCTAAAACAACGCTGCAACTACCAGTTACAATGGGTGGTCTGGCTTTACCATGCTTCATACAATATTACTGGGCAGCGGTCCTGGTTACCGTTCGATGGTGGCTGTCCAAAACCCCGGCTAACCCCGCGTCTAAACTAGAGGCGGCGCTGTTGGGCTCCCTTGAGGAGCTAAATGTCTTAATACACAAGGGCCCTAAATCTAGCCTCCGGGTGACTACGCTCATGAAGACGACAATTAGAGTATGGGACACGGTCGCCTTGAAGATGGGGAAACCGAATACGTGGTCCCCCTCGACCCCGCTGTGGGGCAACCCTCGTTTGCCCCACTTTGCTTCTATAACAGACCCGAACATATGGGTCAGATATGGAATTATAAGTCTGGGAGACATCGTTTCCGAGAGACAGTTGCTTAATTTTGATGCCCTAAAACGTAACAGGGACCTGCCGAACCACATGTTCTTTCGGTACCTCCAATTATACCACGCATACCGCTCCCAATTCCCCCCGTTGATAGATCTACAACTATCTGATTTAGAAAACATGCTGCAGTCCTTAGACGGTGGTGGTGCACTCTCTAACATTTATAATAGATTGGCCGTGCTGGATACCTCTAGGATCTCACGATTGTACACAACATGGCAGAACGATATCCCGGGCCTGACCGTTGAGGACTGGGAGGAGGGTGTTCAGCAATATCTACCCCTAATGATTTCAGCCAGAGACAGATACACCCAGTTAAAATTTCTTCATCGGGCCTACTACTCCCCAGCATGCCTGGCAATGATTTATCCGGGTAGATCGGCAATATGCCCTAAATGTGGTTCAGATGATGCAGACTTCATCCATGTGGTTTGGTCCTGTCCTGTGGTGGAGGGATTCTGGAGGGAAGTCCTATCTGAGATTAATTCTATAGGTAAGGTCAGGGTCCCATTTAGTCCTATTCCGCTCCTGTTAGGTATTTGCGATTTCCTTGAAGCCCCCCAGAGGAAGAAACTATTTGTTTTCTATGTGTCCTTTTATGCGAGGAAAGCTATTCTTTTACAATGGAATCAGACTCAGCCCCCCACTAAGCAACTCTGGCTGTCCCTGGTAAATGCCGCCCTGCCCCTCTACAAACTAACGTACCTAGGAAGAAACTGCCCACATAAATTCGATAAGATATGGGCCTGTTGGGTTAAAGCGAGACACCTGTCCCTAGAATAATTTCAGGTAGTTATACTATCCCCATGCCACCTCCCCTTTAGCACCACCTTCCTGTGCGATCACTTTCAAACTTCAATCCACTCATAAGAATTAAATGCAAAGTTGGACTTAGAGAGACCCGCCCTCCCCCCCCCTTTCTCCCTCCTATCCTTTCCCTCCCCCCCATTTCCTTCCCATGTCTCCCCCCCTTCCCCCCCCCCCCCTTCCTCGCCCCTAAGTCCTTAACTGATATTTTGGGTACTATTGTAAATGCCAAGTTATCATTTACTATTGTAATAATTGTTGCACTTGATATAAGTGTGTGTTTGCACAACAGATTGTTCCACTGTTCAATGACTATGCCAAAAGGTATTGTAATGTGATTTATTCTCTGTCTGTCTGAAAAATTAAATAAACTTTATGTTAAAAATGGCCTCCGAAATAAGAAGACGTCTGCGTTTAAAAGCGCAATCGGCCTGTAACTAGAGCATAGGGTGCGGTCTTTGCCCTCTTTATAGATTAGGGTCACTGATGCCGTTAACGCGCCCTTGCACAATTCTCCTTGCCTCCCCAGCTCATTCCAAACCTGGCAGAGCTTTGGAACCAAGGAGTCTTTAAATCTTTTGTAAAAGCTAGATGTGAAACCATCCGGTCCAGGGCTTTTGCCCAGAGGAGATGATTTCAGTGCCAGGCATATCTCTTCTTCGGTTATAGGTCTCTCTAGTTCTATTATGTCATTTTCAGACAAAGCAGGGAGCCCCACCCCTTTCAAAAAAACTCTCACCCTCTCCTCCCTATTCCCGCCACTATTTTCCTTCTGCCTAACAGAGTAGAGGGATGTAAAATACTGCCTGAATTCTTCCCCTATCTCTTTAGATGTATGCCTCAATTCCCCTTTTTTATTTTGAATCTTGTCGATGAAATTCACATCCCTTTTTTTCCTCAAAATTGTTGCCAAATGTTTGCCCACCTTGTTTCCCCCCGGTAGCTATCTCTTAGATGTTTATTCATGATCCTATTTGACTCATTCTCCAATAAGTCTTTTAATTCTTCTCTTTTAATTATCAATTGCTGTAGCAGGGGCCTATCGATTCCCTTACAGGCTTTATGTAATTGTTCTAGTTTATGGATTTCAGCAATAAGACTCTTTCCTTTTAGTTCTCTCTTTCTTCTCTCCCGCTCCTATAGAAATTAAGACCCCCCTTATATAAGCCTTAAAGGCCTCCCATACGACTGCCCCCGAGATTTCTCCGGTATCATTGATCAAAAAAAATGAATCAATTTCCTGTTGGATTTTTCCGGCTATCTTATCATCCCTGATTAGATTTTCATTCAGACGCCAAGTATACGGAAACCTTTGAAGCCCTTTTATTTTCACATTCATCCTGACCGGGGCATGATCTGACAGTGTCATGATCTCTATCTTCGAATCCCCTACAGAGTCCAATAAACTGTGATCCACCATCAAATAATCCAGCCTTGAATAGGTCGGAGAAAAAAATGTATAATCCCTCACCTTTGCATGCTGTACCCTCCATACATCTATCATTTGACATGCATGCAGTTTACGCCCTATACTCGTTAAGAGGTTTTTACTAGGGTTGTCCCGATACCGATACTAGTATCGGTATCGGCACCGATACCGAGCATTTGCCCAAGTACTTGTACTCGGGCAAATGCTCCCGATGCTTCCACCGATACCTGGAAGTCAGCTGTGATCGGCGCATGGGGGAGTTACAAGATTCTCCCCCAGCGGCTTTCAGCAGCTTTAGTGACATACAGCGGTGATCGGTCAACGCTGACTGTCACTGCATCCTTCTCCATGCCCCCTCCGTTTCTCTCTCCTCTTCTGTCCCCCTCCGCTGTCCCCTCCGTTCCTCTTTCATTCTCTGTCCCCCTCCGCTGTCCCCTCCATTCCTCTTTCATTCCCTGTGCCTCTCCGCTGTCCCCCTCCGTTCCTCTTTCATTATCTGTGCCTCTCCGCTGTCCCCTCCTTTCCTCTCTCCTTTTCTGTCCCCCTCCGCTGTCCCCTCCGTTCTGCTGTGCCTCTCCGCTGTCCCCTCCGTTCCTCTTTCATTATCTGTGCCTCTCCTGTCCCCTCCGTTCCTCTCTCCTTTTCTGTCCCCCTCCGCTGTCCCCTCCATTCTGCTTTGCCTCTCCGCTGTCCCCTCCGTTCCCCTCTCCTTCTCTGTCCCTCTCTGCTCTCCCCCCTCCGTTCTGCCGTCCCCCTCCTCCTTCCTTTGTGAATAGACAGAGTCAGCTGACTCTGTCCATTCACATAACTGAAACATTGTAATCTCCTGTGATTACAATGTGTCAGTTTATGAATGGAGAGGAGCCGCTGTCTTCTCTCCATTCATTCTCAGTGCAGCTGAGGCTGCAGAGAAAGGGACTGGGGAATCTCTATCCTCTGTCTCTTTCTCTGTCTCAAGGGGGAGATATCAGAGGTCTGTTAAGACCCCTGATATCTCACCAAAGCCCCCCAACAGGGCTGATTAAAAAAAAAAAAAAAAAAAAAAAAAAAAAACACATATTGCAATAAAGAATAAAAAAAATTATTGTAAAAAATAAAAATTGTAAATAAAAAAAAAAACACACACACACATACAACGTTCACCCCCCCCCCCCCCCCAAAAAAAAAGCACTGTTAAAAAAAAAAAAAACAAAACACTGTCATGTGACATAAAAAAAAAAGTATCGGTAATCGGTATCGGCAAGTACTTGAAAAAAAGTATCGGTACTTGTACTCGGTCCTAAAAAAGTGGTATCGGGACAACCCTAGTTTTTACTTACTTCCCGTGTACTAGATGAACCATCCGAGGCTGGATCCAGGCAAAAATTAAAATCTCCCGCCAATATCACTTCCCCCTCCTTAAATTCCATCAATCTATTCAGGGTTTGGGAGAGATATTTAATCGGGTCTCTATTCGGACAATAGATATTGGCAAGAGTGAAAATCCTTTCCCCAAGTTTAACCTTCAGAAATAAGAAACGGCCTTCCGGATCCGCTCTCCTTTCTATCAATACATATTTAATCAGTTTAGAGAAACCGATTGCCACTCCTTTTGCCCGTTTAATGGGGGAATCGCAATAGATCCAACTCGGGAAGTTCCTTGAGTACAGCTTGATGCCTTCCTCCAACACCAAGTGGGTCTCCTGCAAAAAACTAAATCCGCTCCATAGTGCTGTAATTCTTTCAGCACTTTGAGCCTCTTGACGGGAGAATTCAGCCCTTTTAGATTATAAGTCATGCAATTGATATCCATCAGACTCGATCTATAAGACGCACCTTCTTCCGGCCTCATGCACATCCCCTTTACTCTCTGTTTGAAAAGAATCTGCGGGAACATCCAACCCCCCTACCTCCCCTCTCCCTCCCCAGCACCCCCCCTCACCACCCCCAGCTATACTTCAAATTAGCCCCTCTCAGTGTGTCCAATAAAGGTCTTAATTGATGTCTCCTGAACAGGGTCCCAGCCGAAAGATCAGAGAATATTTGAATTTCACTGTTGTTAAATTTCACCGGTTGAACTCCTCTCAATTTACTCCAGATCTTTGCCTTGTCCTCATATTGATGAAACTTAACAATTATATCCCTGGGTACGTCTTCTCTCACACTTGGGGGTTTTCTTATCCTGTGGACTCGATCAATTTTTAGTTCTTCATCTGGATTTCTACCCAAGAGTGGGCTGAAAATTTCTTTCATCTTTGAGAACAGATCTTCTCCTCTCTGTTCTGGAATAGATCTAATCCTTAAATTTTGCAGCCTGTTTTGATTTACCTGTTCCTCCAATTTGTATAGCATCCCCCTCTGTTCTAACTGTAGCTTTGTTAGTTGATTTTTCAGAGCTGTAATCTCCAGCGCCTGTTGTTCTGATGCCTCCTCCTACTACTTCCACTCGCTTCAAGAGGTGCCCCAAATCTGCCCTTACATTGAGAATCTCTGCTTTGATTGAAATCTCTAGTTTGGAAAACATGTCCTGCATCTCCATTTTTGTTGGGAGTGCATCCATGTCTGCCTCCATACTGAGGTCCATGTCCACTTCTGGGTGTATCTCCCCTCTGGGGGTCCCCCCTTGGGCTCCTTTATTCTTAGCTGGATCCTTCTTTTTATCTTTCGCACTCTGTTGCCTATTATCCATAGCTGGGCTTTTTATTTGCGCTTCTTTTAAATATTTTTGGGTTGAGCTTGAATTCAAACTTTCTCTGGGCTGTTTAGATTCCGCTGCTTTATGGGAGCGACCTTTCATGTTCTTCTCCCCCCTGCTCTTTTCCTCTTGCTTGCGTCTGGCTTGCTCTTACTTTCTCCTTCTAAATCTTTCGCCCCACTTTGCCTCCTCGCCACATACTCCCCCATACTGCGCAAAGCTAGCTATAGTCCCGGTATTTTTGGTGAGACTCAGTGCATAACCTTGGAGATCCTGCGGTACATATAAGAATTGACCATTTCACTTCTCCGCAAGCTATTTAACTTTGGTAAGATGAAGTAAGAGAAAAGATCCTCAAATCCTTTAAACAAGCACTCTGCTCTCACTTCAGCTATTCCCGTCAGCGTCAGCTCAGCTTAAACTCATTTATTCAGTTCTATAGCACCACAATTCAATTACTCAGTACCTCAGTACTTCTTCTATTGCATGATGGGTATAAACACTCAAAGAGAGAAATAAGAGAGTCCAGAACAATAACATAGAGCTCAGCGTCCGCTGATCATACCTGGGGCCCGCAGTTTTCAAGAGACGATCAAGCTGCCATCACGGTCCTGCCTCACGGTCACCAGGGAGTACCGATGCATTTTCAAGGGGTAGCCTGGACTTCAGGGGTCCTCCGAGTTCCTTTAGATCCCCGCTGTGTGGTGGGGGGTGCTGTACTGGCAATCCTATGGGTTTTTTTCCTTAAGCAGCTGTAGAGGGAAGATCCCGAGCAGAGAGCAGGGCCAGGAAGCTGGGTACCTCCTCCCGCTGCACCGAGGCGGAACATTTAGCGGGACAAACCCAGGCTCTCACCCCGAGCCATCCCTGCCGCCATCACCATTCAAACCTCTGCCCTCCTCCACCACGCCACCGTCAGGCCCCTCCCCCTGGTTCTAGCACGTCACATCCCCTGCCGCCCGTCCTTGATCGGACATTCTGACCAGAAAATCCGTCTGATTTTTTCAGACGGATTTTGGGCCAAACTTGTCTTGCATACACACGGTCGCACAAAGTTGTCGGAAAATCCGATCGTTCTGAACGCGGTGAAGTAAAACACGTACGTCGGGACTATAAACGGGGCAGTAGCCAATAGCTTTAGTCTCTTAATTTATCCTGAGCATGCGTGGCACTTTGTGCGTCGGATTTGTGTACACACGATTGGAATTTAAACGATCGGATTTTGTTGTCGGAAAATTTTATATTCTGCTCTCAAACTTTGTGTGTCAGAACTCCGATGGAAAAAGTCTGATGAAGCCCATACACAAATGGAATTTCCGACAACACAATCCGATCGCACTTTTTCCATCGGAAAGTCCAACCATGTGTACAGGGCATTACTGTGAAGAAACCTTTCCGTATTTGGAGATGAAATCTCTTTTCCTCTAGACATAAAGAATGCCCCCTTGTCCTCAGTGTTGACCATAAAGTGATCTTAATCTCCTCTTCTCAAGAGTGGATAAATTCAGTTCCTCTAATCTTTCCTCATAGCTGAGTTCCTCCATGCCTCTTATCAGTTTGGTTGCCCTTCTCTGCACTTTCTCCAGTTCCCCCATATCCTTTTTGAGAACTGGTGCCCAAAACTGCACTGCATATTCCAGATGAGGTCTTACTAGTGATTTGTACAGGGGCAAAATGATATCTCTCTCTCTGGAGTCTATGCCTCTCTTAATACAAGAAAGGACTTTGCTCGCTTTGGAAACCACAGTTTGGCATTGCATGCTATTATTGAGCGTATGATCTACCAAAACCCCCAGATCCTTCTCCACCATTGATTCCCCCAGTTGTACTCCCCCTAGTATGTATGGTGCATGCATATTCTTAGCCCCCAAGTGCATAACTTTACATTTATTAACATTAAACCTCATCTGCCACATAGTCGCCCAGTTAGGCAGGGCATTGAGGTTGGCTTGCAAATTGGGGACATCCTGTTATCCCACTGCATAGCTTAGTGTGATCTGCAAAGACAGAAATGTTACTTTTAATCCCAGACCCAATATCATTTATAAAGTTATTAAAAAGTAAGGGTCCCAACACTAAACCTTGGGGTACACCACTGATAACCTTAGACCATTCAGAGTAACAATCATTAACCACTACTCTCTGAATTCTGTCTTTTAGACCGTTTTCTATGCATTTACAAACTGATTTTTCCAAGCCTGTAGACTTTAAATTACACATGATCCGTGTGTGGGGAACTGTGCCAAACGCTTTTGCAAAATCCAAATATACCACATCCACCACCACCCATCTGTCCAAGGTTTTACTTACCTCCTCATAAACCTCATGGTTCCTGTATCAGCTCTTGTACATGCTTATAACACCAGTGGTTATAAACCCTTACAGACTACTTTTTGCTACAGGTAATAATAAGGCTTACCTGTAGCTACCCAGGATATCTCCTAAACCTGCACGGTTTAGGAGATATTATTATTATTATTATACAGTATTTATATAGCGCCAACAGTGTACGTAGCGCTTTACAACTTGAGGGTAGACAGTACAAATACAATACACTTTGATACAGTAGGAATCAGAGGGCCCTGCTCCTTAGAGCTTACAATCTAAGAGGGAAGGTCAAGAAATACAAGAGGTAATAACTGTGGGTGATGTGCTGATTGAGAAGATAAATGTACAGTTGTGTTAGGTGGGGGCCAGATAGGCTTCTCTGAAGAGATGAGTTTTCAGGGATCGTCTGAAAGTGGATAAAGTAAGAGAAAATCGGACGGATTGGGGTAGAGCATTCCAGAGGATGGGGGGAGGGGGCTCTGGAGAAGTCCTGAAGGCGAGCATGGGATGAGGTGACAAGGGAGTTTGAGAGCAGGAGGTCTTGGGAGAAGCGAAGAGAACGATTAGGTTGGTATTTTGTGACTAGGTTAGAGATGGCTTTGTAAGTTATAGTTAGTATCTTGAATTAAATTCGGTGACTGAGTGGCAGCCAATGGAGGGATTGGCAGAGGGGTGTAGCAGACGCTGAGCGGTTTGTGTGGTGGATGAACCTGGCAGCAGCGTTCATGACGGACTGAAGTGGGGATAGCCTATTTAGAGGTAAACCAATGAGGAGGGAGTTGCAGTAGTCGAGGCGGGAGATGACCAGGGAGTGGATTAGAAGCTTTGTGGTGACATTGGTTAGGAAGGGGCGTATCTTGGAGATGTTGCGGAGATTGAGGCGGCAAGCTTTGGATAGTGATAGAATGTGGGGTCGAAAGGTTAGTTCAGAGTCCAGGATTATACCTAGGACCTTGGCGTGGGCAGATGGGTTGATAGTTGAGCCGTTGATATTGACAGGGAAATCAGGGGAAGTGGCACCTGAGGGAGGAAATATCATGAGCTCGGTTTTGGATAGGTTGAGTTTGAGGAAGTGATGTGACATCCAGGCTGATATGTCTGCTAGTCTGCTGATATGTCTGCCGGCAACACCATATTGCATGCTGCTAGCTCCCACCCTAAACCTCTAATTGATTCCATTCCTTACTCCCAATATATTAGGATCAAGCGTAACTGTACAGATAACAACAACTTTCTCATAGAGGCTGCTGCCCTCCGAGATAGACTACTATTACGTGGGTATTCCCACAATTCCCTCAAAAGAGCCTTTCGCAAAGTCAACAACAAACCTAGACAAGTGCTCCTCCATCCCCCCAAACAGCATAAAGATGCTCACCCACTTAGTATCATCACAACATACAACCAGCAACACTGTCAAATTAAAAGAATAATTGAGAAATACTGGCACCTACTGGCCCTTGACCCCAGCTTGGGCCATCTGGTTCCGGAAAAGCCCCACTTTACCTTTAGAAGAGCCACTTCCATTGGTGACCACATTACCAATAGTGAGTTCAGACCATCGACAATCCACTGTAAATACAGAGGCACCTTTGCCTGTGGCTCATGCCACTACTGTGGCTACATGCTTACTCAAAAAAACCCCACTCTCCCTAACGGGAAAACTTTTTTTCCAAAACACTTTGCAAACTGTAGAACCACTGGAGTGGTCTATCTACTCCAGTGCAACTGCGGCTGCTTCTATATAGGAAAGACCAAGCTTGAGTTCTGGCGACGTGCATACAGGCACATTTTATCTATGAAAACAGCTGACCCCGACCTCCCCCTCGGCCGACATGTGGCCTTGGTACATGGAGGTAAATTCCCCTCCATTAAATTCCTAATTTTGGATCGCATACACCCTAGCCCCAGAGGGGGCGATTGGAATAAAGTCCTGCTCCAGAGAGAACTTAAATGGATCCATTTACTTAAGGCCACTACACCCCCAGGCCTCAATGAGGCGGTTTGTTTTAAACCCTTCCTACAAGGTTTCAATTCCGGAGGTATGGAAAAATAGGGTCACGATCTCTCTAGAGTATGTCTCTTGTTCTCTAATTATTTATCGATCTGCTGTATCTGGTTGTTGGTTATCCTTTCTGTTTCTTTTTTTGATATTGACCAATTTTGTACACCAAGCTGAACGTCTGTCACATATATACCTCCCCCCCCTCCTTCCTTTCCTTCCCTCCCCCCCTCTCCCCTTTTTCCCCCCCTCCCCGCCCTTTTCCTCCCCCCCCCCCCTTCTCTACCTTTATGTTTCATTCATTATTATTATTATTATTATTATTGTTATATCATTATTATTATTATCATTATCCGTTTTACCATATCCCATGTAATTTTCGTTTCACCCCTTTGATTTTTCAGTTGGTACCCCAGGGGACCTTGTATCTGTACACACATTCAGCTTGGTTGGCTCCCTCAGGGAACCTTCTCTTTGTCCATATGTTGCCTATATATGATCTATTCATGTTTATTATATATACTCAGTTAGCATCTATATTCATATGCCTTTTACATGTTTTTAAGTTTTTTGTTGGCCATCACTATTCTACTATGCAATATTCCATTCTGTCTACTTCCATACGTAATTATTTACATTTACAGTTTCCAGTATTATTTAGCTCTCTTCCACTATCTTAGTAACTTTTGTGACTCGATATAAGTGTTTTGACCACTTCTTATCCTAGCCCTTTGTCTAACTTCCCCCATTGCATTTCTCCCCTTCCCCCCCCCCCTCATTTCCCAAACCCCCCCTTCTCTCTTTTTTTTCTTTTTTATACTCCTTCACATCCTAGGTATCTAGGCAATCGTGTTCAGGCCTAGGTCACCCCACCTCCTTTGCATACAATGTTTCATGCGTTCTCCCCCATGCTGTATGTTGTGACATGTTCCCCCTCCCCTCGCCCCTCCCCTCGGGGCGCGTGTGGCTAGAGCGGCTGCCCGGCAAGGCAAGCCGCCACAGGATTCTTCTATCTCTGGGGCGGCGTTGAGGGAGGTGCCTGGGCGTTTCCTCACGCCCATCGCCTCCATGTTGCCACTCCGGCGAGCATGCGCTGTTCGCCGGGGTGGCACTTCCGTGCCGGTGGGGCGGGTGTGCGCGACGCTGCTCCAAACGCCGTGACGTCGCGCATGCGCTGTTGGGGCGGCGCCGCGCATCCTCGCCTCGGGGGGTCAATATAGAGCGTCTTTGCTTACGCTCTCCACACACAGCTGTGCCTCATTCTGACGCCAGCTGATTAGATTTCTCACACTATAATAACCAGCCTCACTTACTCCCTGCCAAGGCGCCACATACGCCGGATGCTTGGTTGTGAGGTGGTTTCCCTGTATACTTGCTTCTACCCAAGGTATGTTACTTTAGTCATTTTACTCCATTGAATGTTCTAGCACTTTAGTGCCAAGTTGGGTTACTAGTTCCTTCCCCCCTTAGCCTTATAGCTACACCTTATTACTCCCTGGCCTGCTCTCACTTCGGTCTCTGCAGGCTTTTGGGAGTTCATATGGGCTCTGCTACATTGTATCGGTTCTCCATACACTTCAGACTCAAACCCTGTGTTGTACTTGATTATACCACTCCAGCTGCTACTTAATATACTATATGGAATTTTTTACTACTTATGCATACTATATATTTACCATTAGGTATGCAACTACATATTTACCCCCACATTATATTTTACTCTCAAATTAACATCCCCATATGTATATACATATACATAGCTATTGTATATAATGTAAGCTGGAATTTATTATATATATATATTTTTTTGCTGGCCCCTACTTGGTGCACTCTGCTTTTCATATTTTGCTTTGCATATATAGCTTCCCCAACATCTTCCTCATTACTACTTTTATTAGCGTACTTACTTACACATTACTACATTCACCTCCCAATTTACCTTTGTTGGACCCTTTTCTAAGGTCCCCTTTATACTTTTTTATTTTTTAGGGACGCCTTCTGTGACCTCAGCACGCCGCTCTGGCTCGCACGCGCCCGGGTCGGGCGAGACGGGAGTACTGTCACACCTCTCCACAGTGGTTGCAGCCCACCAACCTGCATTTCTCACTATTTAACCATTTAAGTATCAACATCTACATTGGTTACATCACCATTGTTTACTCTTATACTTGGCCCTTTTCCTTGTGGCCTTCCTTGCTTTTAGCATAAATCTACTCTTCACAAGCAAATAAATATATATCTTCAGGTAGGTGATCAATTGATCATTCTAACCTTTTACTAGATATTTACATGAAAGTTATACCAATACCTGACCCTCCTCCCCTTCATTTCTCTCTAATTAGCTCAGATGAACCCCTCTCTCTCAACTATGCCCCTGAAGAAGGACTTCATAAATATTAAGTACCCTGAAACGCGTCGGGCTTGAGAAGAGTTCTTTATCACAATCTACTATGTGTTGTTCATCATGATTATCATGTAGTCTTACTATGTTATCTTATATATCTAGTACTTGTTTTTAACAATTGTATTTTTCAAATAAAATTACTTGTTTTTTACTATACATAAACACTCTTTATTCTGTATAAACCCTGTTTACCTATGCAAGTGCCGGAAAAGTCCACTTAGGGGAACCTTTTGTTTTTTGTGTTTATACAATATTGGACGTGGCACGGCTCCCTCCCCTAAACTAGTTGGTCACCCCCCTTTTGTTCAATGTCTCTTTGGTAGCAAATACCACTCCCCGCTCTGACCAACGTATTTTAGGCCTTGTACAATTATATATTTATTCTAAATACCCCCAAGGGATTTTTCCATCTTCCACTCCCCTTCTTCCCCCCTAACCCCCTTTCCCCCCACCCTCCCCTTGGAAAAGAACCCTTTTATTTTATCCCCAGTTTCCTTCATCACCTCTCAAACAACAAAACTTTTTTATTTACAAAATGACTTCTGAAACGGAGACTTCTCACTTTGAAAATATATTTCTGGGTCAAGATTGGGAAACTTTAATGCAACAATATCTAGACAAATTCGGCGATAGTGACCGAACCGAAGCAGAGATCTCTTCTCTGTTCTTTAAACTTGCCAAGAACTTAGAGAAAAAGTCCTCTTTCTTTTGGCACTTTAAGTCATTTCAAGACTATATGAAGAATAATATGAACCCGTTGGGTCTCCGCGTCCAGATCTTCCCAACCCTGGAGGATCTGGACGCGGCTTTCAAGTCCACATGGGAGAACGCTCTACAGACATGCTCACGCAATCTTATGCAGATACTGATAGATGAATACACTAAGAGATCTTCAGCATTGGACACTGAGATTACTAGTGTTTGTGAACTACTTAAAAAAAAAAAAAAATTTCAGGCACATCCATCAGTCTCTATCAAAGAGAAAAAACTTAAAATCCACCTTGAATCCTTTAATAAAAATATTCTAATTAAGAAAAACTCTAAATTCCATAGGGATAAGAATGCATTTGAGGCCGGCAAGGCCTATAAATGGAATCAAAACAACAGGACAACTAGGAATCCACAGACATCTCAAAATTTCTCTTCCAACAAACCTTCATCACATATTCCTCCGCTGATCATTCCCAAAGCAAAACCCTCTTCGGGAACTAAACGCCAACTCTCTGGCGATCCCACTCTAGACCAAAAATCGAAAAAACCTAGTGCAGAAAAGAAGTCCAATCCTCTCCTCCCCCCTGCACACCCTGATAATATCACCAAGGGATCTTTGTCCAATCATTCTACACAGGCACATCCATCCCTTTCCTCTCAGAACACTACTACTGGACACGAGCCTAGCCGTAATGACTCATCTTTTTTAGACCTAGTACTGGCCGGTCTCAAACCACCCCCACCGAATTTGAACACTTACACACAAATGACACTGTGAATTCTCTCCCCACTCTGTGCACTCCTCTGGATAATGATTTGAGTATTATCAACTTATCCTCCTACCCCCTCACCACTGATCAAATTTCCATTCTGAAGAAAGGACTTAATTTCTGTCCTGATCAGAGATTAGACAAATTCGAATTTTACAAAGATCTCCACCTCTTTATCCGGAAAATAATTCTTAAAAAACTTTACCAGAAACAGGACACCAGAATAACTTTTACCCCTCAGGAAAATCGGGCTTTGGATCAACTTGTTGCGTTATTAGAGGAAAGTGACACATCTGATCTGATAGACCAGATAGATCTTTCACATATTCTTCAACAAATAGACGACTCGGATGTCCACCCACACCCGGGTACCTCTAAATTGAAGAAAAAATCGAACCTCTGCCCACCACCAAGCACATGTCCAAATGCAGCAACTTTCCTTAAACTTGTTAACAACGACCTGGAAAAACTCAAAATAAAACAACAAGGACCCTCCAACCTTAACCCTAAAGAATTAGAGGCATTAAAATCCCTAAAGGCGAACGACACAATTACTATAAAACCTTCTGATAAGGGAGGCAATGTTGTGGTGTTGGACAACAACCACTACATTAAGATGTGCAAAAAAATTCTCAACAATGCAGACTGGTATCGCTGTATGCCAGCCTCCATTGTTGAGAAGTATAACAAAGAATTCTACGCCTTGGTCGACTCCGCTTTTCTTAACCACACTATCAGTAAATCTACTTGGACTTTTATAAGAAATAATTTTCCCAAGACCCCTACGTTTTATGCGCTCCCCAAAGTGCACAAAAACCTAAAAGACCCACCGGGTAGGCCGATTATTTCCGGTGTGGGTTCAATAAGCGAAAATGCCAGTAAACTTATCGACGAACATCTTAGACCTATTGTGGTGTCTCTAGCTTCCTATGTAAAAGATACCAGCCATCTTTTGCAAATTTTGGACCAGCTTTCTATCTCTGATCGAGCCCTCCTCGTCACCATTGACGTGGAGACGCTTTACAGCTCCATTCCACATGAACTGGGTCTGGCGGCAATTAGACATATACTCCAGCAACAATTGCACTCCGATCCCAGGTACAATGCATTCATCATTGAACTGCTCGAGTACATCCTCACCCACAACGTTTTTACCTTCCTTGGCTCCCACTACCTCCAGGTGCAGGGAGTAGCGATGGGGACATGTTGTGCCCCGTCGTATGCTAACCTGTACCTGGGGGAGTGGGAGAAAGCCCTTCTCACAGACGGGAATCTTACTTACTTTACTAACCACATTCAAGGGTGGTATCGATATATAGACAACATTTTTGTCGTATGGGAGGGTCCCTTGGATGTACTCGAGCAGTTCATACTTCGGATGAATAAGAACGACTTTAACCTGACATTTACTATGTCCTCTGATATTACTCATGTAACTTTTTTAGATATTGAAATTTTCAAGGATGGACAGGGTAAACTTTCCACCAAACTCTTTAGAAAAAGCAACACCATATTGCATGCTGCTAGCTCCCACCCTAAACCTCTAATTGATTCCATTCCTTACTCCCAATATATTAGGATCAAGCGTAACTGTACAGATAACAACAACTTTCTCATAGAGGCTGCTGTCCTCCGAGATAGACTGCTATTACGTGGGTATTCCCACAATTCCCTCAAAAGAGCCTTTCGCAAAGTCAACAACAAACCTAGACAAGTGCTCCTCCATCCCCCCAAACAGCATAAAGATGCTCACCCACTTAGTATCATCACAACATACAACCAGCAACACTGTCAAATTAAAAGAATAATTGAGAAATACTGGCACCTACTGGCCCTTGACCCCAGCTTGGGCCATCTGGTTCCGGAAAAGCCCCACTTTACCTTTAGAAGAGCCACTTCCATTGGTGACCACATTACCAATAGTGAGTTCAGACCATCGACAATCCACTGTAAATACAGAGGCACCTTTGCCTGTGGCTCATGCCACTACTGTGGCTACATGCTTACTCAAAAAAACCCCACTCTCCCTAACGGGAAAACTTTTTTTCCAAAACACTTTGCAAACTGTAGAACCACTGGAGTGGTCTATCTACTCCAGTGCAACTGCGGCTGCTTCTATATAGGAAAGACCAAGCTTGAGTTCTGGCGACGTGCATACAGGCACATTTTATCTATGAAAACAGCTGACCCCGACCTCCCCCTCGGCCGACATGTGGCCTTGGTACATGGAGGTAAATTCCCCTCCATTAAATTCCTAATTTTGGATCGCATACACCCTAGCCCCAGAGGGGGCGATTGGAATAAAGTCCTGCTCCAGAGAGAACTTAAATGGATCCATTTACTTAAGGCCACTACACCCCCAGGCCTCAATGAGGCGGTTTGTTTTAAACCCTTCCTACAAGGTTTCAATTCCGGAGGTATGGAAAAATAGGGTCACGATCTCTCTAGAGTATGTCTCTTGTTCTCTAATTATTTATCGATCTGCTGTATCTGGTTGTTGGTTATCCTTTCTGTTTCTTTTTTTGATATTGACCAATTTTGTACACCAAGCTGAACGTCTGTCACATATATACCTCCCCCCCCTCCTTCCTTTCCTTCCCTCCCCCCCTCTCCCCTTTTTCCCCCCCTCCCCGCCCTTTTCCTCCCCCCCTCCTTCTCTACCTTTATGTTTCATTCATTATTATTATTATTATTATTATTATTATTATTATATCATTATTATTATTATCATTATCCGTTTTACCATATCCCATGTAATTTTCGTTTCACCCCTTTGATTTTTCAGTTGGTACCCCAGGGGACCTTGTATCTGTACACACATTCAGCTTGGTTGGCTCCCTCAGGGAACCTTCTCTTTGTCCATATGTTGCCTATATATGATCTATTCATGTTTATTATATATACTCAGTTAGCATCTATATTCATATGCCTTTTACATGTTTTTAAGTTTTTTGTTGGCCATCACTATTCTACTATGCAATATTCCATTCTGTCTACTTCCATACGTAATTATTTACATTTACAGTTTCCAGTATTATTTAGCTCTCTTCCACTATCTTAGTAACTTTTGTGACTCGACCATTTCTTATCCTAGCCCTTTGTCTAACTTCCCCCATTGCATTTCTCCCCTTTCCCCCCCCCCCCCCTCATTTCAAAAACTCCCCCTTCTCTCTTTTTTTTCTTTTTTATACTCCTTCACATCCTAGGTATCTAGGCAATTGTGTTCAGGCCTAGGTCACCCCACCTCCTTTGCATACAATGTTTCATGCGTTCTCCCCCGTGCTGTATGTTGTGACATGTTCCCCCTCCCCTCGCCCCTCCCCTCGGGGCGCGTGTGGCTAGAGCGGCTGCCCGGCACGGCAAGCTGCCACAGGATTCTTCTTCACAGGATCTCTGGGGCGGCGTTGAGGGAGGTGCCTTGGCGTTTCCTCACGCCCATCGCCTCGATGTTGCCACTCCGGCGAGCATGCACTGTTCGCCGGGGTGGCACTTCCGTGCCGGTGGGGCGGGTGTGCGCGACGCTGCTCCAAACGCCGTGACGTCGCGCATGCGCTGTTGGGGCGGCGCCGCGCATCCTCGCCTCGGGGGGTCAATATAGAGCGTCTTTGCTTACGCTCTCCACACACAGCTGTGCCTCATTCTGACGCCAGCTGATTAGATTTCTCACACTATAATAACCAGCCTCACTTACTCCCTGCCAAGGCGCCACATACGCCGGATGCTTGGTTGTGAGGTGGTTTCCCTGTATACTTGCTTCTACCCAAGGTATGTTACTTTAGTCATTTTACTCCATTGAATGTTCTAGCACTTTAGTGCCAAGTTGGGTTACTAGTTCCTTCCCCCCTTAGCCTTATAGCTACACCTTATTACTCCCTGGCCTGCTCTCACTTCGGTCTCTGCAGGCTTTTGGGAGTTCATATGGGCTCTGCTACATTGTATCGGTTCTCCATACACTTCAGACTCAAACCCTGTGTTGTACTTGATTATACCACTCCAGCTGCTACTTAATATACTATATGGAATTTTTTACTACTTATGCATACTATATATTTACCATTAGGTATGCAACTACATATTTACCCCCACATTATATTTTACTCTCAAATTAACATCCCCATATGTATATACATATACATAGCTATTGTATATAATGTAAGCTGGAATTTATTATATATATATATTTTTTTGCTGGCCCCTACTTGGTGCACTCTGCTTTTCATATTTTGCTTTGCATATATAGCTTCCCCAACATCTTCCTCATTACTACTTTTATTAGCGTACTTACTTACACATTACTACATTCACCTCCCAATTTACCTTTGTTGGACCCTTTTCTAAGGTCCCCTTTATACTTTTTTATTTTTTAGGGACGCCTTCTGTGACCTCAGCACGCCGCTCTGGCTCGCACGCGCCCGGGTCGGGCGAGACGGGAGTACTGTCACACCTCTCCACAGTGGTTGCAGCCCACCAACCTGCATTTCTCACTATTTAACCATTTAAGTATCAACATCTACATTGGTTACATCACCATTGTTTACTCTTATACTTGGCCCTTTTCCTTGTGGCCTTCCTTGCTTTTAGCATAAATCTACTCTTCACAAGCAAATAAATATATATCTTCAGGTAGGTGATCAATTGATCATTCTAACCTTTTACTAGATATTCACATGAAAGTTATACCAATACCTGACCCTCCTCCCCTTCATTTCTTTCTAATTAGCTCAGATGAACCCCTCTCTCTCAACTATGCCCCTGAAGAAGGACTTCATAAATATTAAGTACCCCGAAACGCGTCGGTCTTGAGAAGAGTTCTTTATCACAATCTACTATGTGTTGTTCATCATGATTATCATGTAGTCTTACTATGTTATCTTATATATCTAGTGCTTGTTTTTAACAATTGTATTTTTCAAATAAAATTACTTGTTTTTTACTATACATAAACACTCTTTATTCTGTATAAACCCTGTTTACCTATGCAAGTGCCGGAAAAGTCCACTTAGGGGAACCTTTTGTTTTTTGTGCTAGTAAGTTGGTAATGCGTGAGGAGACAGATGGAGAGAGCTGAGGGGTGGAGAGATCGATTTGGGTGTCATCAGCGTAGAGATGATATTTAAAGCCGTGGGAGGCAATCAACTGACCCAAGGAAGTGGTGTAGATTGAGAAAAGGAGAGGTCCAAGAACAGAACCTTGGGGGACCCCAACGGAAAAAGGAAGAGGAGAGGAGGAAGTAGAGTTGTAAGTGACACTGAAGGAGCGGTGGGATAGGTAGGATGAGAACCAGCGAAGAGTACAGTCACAGAGACCAAAGGAGTGGAGTTTTTTGAGGAGGAGGGGGTGGTCGACTGTGTCAAAGGCAGCAGAGAGATCCAGGAGAAGTAGTACAGAATAGTATCCATTGGCTTTAGCCATTAGTAGGTCATTTGAGAGTTTAAGGAGAGCAGTTTCCGTGGAGTGTTGAGGGCGAAAACCGGACTGAAGGGGATCAAGAAGTTTATTCATGGTCAGATGGTCGCTTAGTCGGTTGTAGACCAGTCTTTCAAGAAGTTTGGAGGAGAAGGAGAGTAAGGAGATGGGACGTAAGTTGTTGAGATTGGTGGGATCCAGTGAGGGCTTTTTTAGTATGGGGGTGACTAGCGCATGTTTTAGAGAGTTTGTGAAGATGCCACAAGAGAGGGAGAGGTTGAAAATGTGAGTTATGCCGCGTACACACGGTCGGACTTTTCGTCTACAAAAGTCCGACAGCCTGTCCGACAGACTTCCGGCGGACTTTCAGCGGACTTGCAGCAGACTTTCTAACGAACGGACTTGCCTACACACGACCACACAAAAGTCCGACGGATTCGTACGTGATGACGTACACCGGACTAAAATAAGGAAGTTCATAGCCGGTAGCCAATAGCTGCCCTAGCATGGGTTTTTGTCCGTCGGACTAGCATACAGACGAGCGGACTTCGGGGTCCGTCGTACTTACGACGTAAAGATTTGAAGCATGCTTCAAATCTAAAGTCCGTCGGATTTTAGGCTAAAAAAGTCCGTTGAAAGTCCGGAGAAGCCCACACACGATCGGATTACCAGCCAGCTTTAGTCCGTCAGCGTCCGTTGGACTTTTGTAGACGAAAAGTCCGACCGTGTGTACGCGGCATTAGAGCGTGTAGAATTGAGTCAGAGGGTGAGCGTAGCATTTGCGAGGGAACAGGATCCAGGGGGCAAGTGGTTAGATGAGTGCTAGATAAAAGTTTAGCAACCTCAGTAATAGTAGCAGGGTTGAATGAGGGAAGTAATGATTGTAAAATGAAGATTCTATCCCTAGGGTGGTCTATGACATAGGCATCCCAGGGACAGGATAGACAGCTACTTCTGGTCAGAAAGGGCACTCTACACACTTGTATAAAAAGTTTAGTAACAAATTTTATTATGGTGATATTCACCCAAATTGTTAATTTAAAAACAGTCAAGTGAAGTAGACCTCTTATCTCTCCTTGCTGTTCGCGTTTAAGTTGTGAAACAGCTGCTGGTGTGTGTTAGTTCATGGAGATCAGGTCTTCACTTGTCCCGCTGCTCAATATGACTGGTAATTTACAGGTAAATCAAAGGATCTTCTGGTTATTAGCCGCTCATCTGTCACCTTTCTGGATGCTTTTCCAGCTATTCGCTCTTCGGTGGTCAAGCAGCTGTTATTGGATTTTGAATCCTTGCTGTCCGATCGTGATTTGCCCTGTATCGCTATATAGATGGTCATATACACACCGATCAGATGGACGATTTTGCAGTTAGTCGCTCCCAGCTTCCACTGTACTCCCGTTTGATTTTTACTCCGACTTAGCTTGCTGTCAGCTCTTCTCTTATTGGTATCTCATGTGTAGTAGGACCTAGCTACGCCGCTCCTCCGCTACCCGGCACTGGTTCGGGGGTCACTTCACACGGCTGCCCTGCATGCTGTTAACGTCGACGCGTTTCGCAACAGGTAAGTTACGTAGCTTCTTCTGGACGTTCATTATCATTGCTGTTTTTTACCGCCCTAATTACCACCCCCCGCTCTCATAATTAAAACCCTGGCCAACGTAGTGAACTTAAATCATATCCCCGGGGATCACTACTGCTCGGCACCCCCGTAATTGATTATATAATTGGATCTGATCCACAAATAATTTATTTAAAATTAAAACATAGAGGCGATTGGCCTACTGGGATTGCCGAACAGGAGTGGATAACTTCAGGCGCCTGCAATATATGTTTTTTTTGATTGTTTTATGTGAGTATTGTTTGTCGGATGTCAGTCACTTGTAACATAGTTAATGTGTCAGTATGGTTTTGAATAACATGTTACCAGAGGATACTATTATATCAGCTTTAAAGAAGCAACTTGACTGTTTTTAAATTAACAATTTGGGTGAATATCACCATAATAAAATTTGTTACTAAACTTTTTATACAAGTGTGTAGAGTGCCCTTTCTGACCAGAAGTAGCTGTCTATCCTGTCCCTGGGATGCCTATGTCATAGACCACCCTAGGGATAGAATCTTCATTTTACATGTATATGCAATTGGTTACGGCTAGAAACTCTTATATAGAGGAGAGGCAGAGAACACTTTGTAGTACTATTATTAATAGAGAGTGAATGAATTTATGGTCACCTTAGCAGCTTTGCTGTTTCTTGCTAATGAAGTAATGATTGTATCTGTGGACATGGGGTGTTGCATGGGGGAGGTTTTTGCGCATTGGTGATCTCCTCTTGAATTGTATCAATCTTAGTTTTGAAGTGATTGGCATTCTCCTGGGCAGTGAGTGAGTTGGTGGGTGGAGGCAGTGGAGGACAGAGTAGAGTGTTGAAGGTAGAGAAGAGGTGACGTGGACTGGATGAGAAGGTGTTAATGAGTGTGATAAAGTAGGTCTGTTTGGCAGTGTGAAGGCAGGAGTAGTATTTTAGGAGGGCAGATTTATATTGTGTGAAGTCTTCCTGGGTCTTATGCCACAGGCGCTCAAGAGCGCAGCTACATTTTCTGAGACTTCTGGTGTCATTTGTTTGCCAGGGTTGTAGCAGTCGGGGCCTAATTCTGCGTGTAGTGAGGGGGGCAAGCTTGTCTAGGGAGGAAGACAGTGAGCTGTTGTAGATGAAAGTAGCTAGGTTGGGGCAGGACAGAGGTGAGATTTTGTCATAGAGGAGATCAGTAGCAGAGTAGAGAAGAGAAGGATTGAGGTGGCGAAGGTTTCTACGTGTAACTGTTAGGCAGTTGGAGGGAGAAGAGGTGGAAGACAGAGATATCCCCTGTCCCCTGCATGTCATCGGCACACGCAATCTGAAGCAACGGAATGTATGTGCTGTTGCTTCAGTGAGTGTCCCGTTACCAGCGGCTCTGGCCAATCACAGCGCTGGAGCCGCGATGCCGGGAAGTAACCCCCAGGAGTGATGTCGCCGGCCGGTGCTGTGTATGGGCACCGCAGTGCGGGCTTCGATCTCAGGTGAGTATTACATAGTGAGCTAGTATGCTATGCATACTAGCTATTTATGCCTTTGTCTTGCAGGTGTTAGTTTTTTGTTTTTTTTTCAAAGTGGGTTTACAACCACTTTAAGCTGACCATATACAGGTAGTTTGTTCAGCCAGTGGATTCCTTCATCCACACATACAAGGTGGATGAAGGGTTCCCCCCATCGGGACATAGTTTATACTGACAGCCGTGGGTCCTGCTGTTAGAAAACAAACGGCTGCACCCGCTAATCAAGAAAAGTTTTCCAGCATATGCCTTTGACAGAAGTCAATCAAATAGTCGACTTCCATTGAGCAGGGGCAGCCACACATTAATGCAAATTTGGTTGGTTCCTACTGAACCAGTCTAATTAAGATCAGTCTTTGGGCAGCTTTAGTGTCACCCTGCTTCTATAGCTAATTTCTCTGTGCCCCTCCCCATTCCGCTTTTTTCAAGGCCAGCTGTAGTATGTCTGCTAATTTCCTAAACATGCATGTTTCCTGAAATTATTGTGGTTTTCATTTTCCATGGGCCACAAGATCAGTGAGGCAAAGCCGCTGAGTATCCATTGTTGTAGCAAATAACTCCCTGATGTGTAATGCATATGTTGCAACATTATTACTAAGTGATACAGTTGAAGAATGTGTATTGTTTAAAAAAATGTGGTATGAATTAGAATTCCATTTTTCCATTTAATCCATTCATGATTTGCATTTTCTGTAAACAAATGTAGACATAGACCTGCATACTGTAATATTATCATCCCCAACTGACTATACCAGTACCACTGTTATCATAAGGTGCCAGCAGTATCTGCTGTAATACACACAGCTATTACAATCATCTATTGTCTTTGTGTATCGTTAACAAAGATAGATTTATAGCAGCTAAGCAATAATGTTTGTTGTCTAGATTGCTAAGTAATTAAAAATCCTATATGCACATTGATTTTCATCTGTATTTGCATTGGAATAGGGATATCATATGAGCATGCCCATAAACAGAAGGCACTATGTACATTTGCACAGCAATAAATATATAGCGCCTGTTGTGTGAGTAGTTAACAGTTACAACTACAACACTTGTGTTTCCTAAACAGAGGGTATTGGACTCAGAGGTATTATTAGTAGTGACCAATAATACCTCTGAGTCCAATACCCTCTGTTATCTGCAATCTATCAGCATTTATTCTTCTAGGCGAAATAACAATGAAACAGAATGTCAAAATGATTGATATGGGCAAATATTCCATTTGCTCTTCACCTGCAGTTTTTACATAAAAGCCATTTCTTGGGTGTTGCTAATCTGCTAGTGACAAGCTACAATGACAAGTGCCATCTTTTTAGGCGAATACAGCACAAATGCCATCTGTCAGCACAGGCTTCATTACCCGTTTAAACTTTCAAAAGAATGACACATAGAGTGTACCCAGTTTATAGTAGTGTTCAATTTTCTGAAGTTCCTCTGAAGAGGTACACTGTGGGGTTGATTTACTAAAACTGGAGAGTGCATAATCTTGTGCAGCTCTGCATAGAAACCAATCAGCCTCCAGGTGTTTTGTCAAAGCTTAACAGCTTGCCGCCCGCCGGCTGTCATATGATGGCCAGGCGGCGCGGGTCTCGTTCCGGAAGGGCGTCATATGACGCCCTCGCCTTCCCAGCCCATCAGGGGGCGCGCGCCGCCGCCGGCAATCGCGCGCCCACCGCGTCACTGGGTACCCGATGCGCAAGCCCGGCGGCCGCGATGTCCGCCGGGCACACGCAATTGCCCGGTAACACGGTAGGACCGTGGATCTGTGTGTGTAAACACACAGATCCACCTCCCGTCAGAGGAGAGGAGACCGATGTGTGTTCTCAGCATAGAGCAACACCGATCGGTCTCCTCCCCTTGTGAGTCCCCTCCCCGTTCAGTTAGAAACACTCCCTAGCAACATGATTAAACCCTCAATCACTATCTAGTGTTAACCCCTTCCCTGCCAGTCACATTTATACAGTAATCAGTGCATTTTTATAGCACGGAACGCTGTATAAATGTGAATGGTCCCAAAAGTGTCCGAAGTGACCGCCGCAATATCGCAGTTATGAAAAAAATCGCAGATTGCCGCCATTACTAGTAAAAAAAAAAATAATAATAAAAATGCTATAAATCTATCCCCTATTTTGTAGACGCTATAATTTTTGCGCAAACCAATCAATATATGCTTATTGCGATTTTTTTTACCAAAGATGTGTAGGAGAATACATATCGGCCTAAACTGAGGAAAAAAATTGTTTAAAAAAAATAAATTGGATATTTATTATAGCAAAAAGTAAAAAATAATGTGTTTTTTACAAACTTGTCACACTTCTTTTGTTTATAGCGCAAAAATAAAAACCGCAGAGGTGATCAAATACCACCAAAACAAAGCTCTATTTGTGGGGAAAAAATAATAAAAATTTCATTTGGGTACAGTGTAGCATGACCGCGCAATTGTCATTCAAATTGTGACAGTGCTGAAAGCTGAAAAATGGCTTGGGCAGGAAGGGGGTGAAATTGCACTGTACTGAGATGGTTAATTGAACAAGCTGAAGTTAGAAGCTGATTGGCTGGCATGCACAGCTGCACCAGATTTTGCACTCTCCAGTCTTAGTAAATCCACCCCTATATGAAAGCTTGTAAATTCCTGACCATCCCTCCCACACCATATGGTCAAAAGTATGTGAACATCCTTTCAATTTTTTGGGTCTTTGGTGTTCCAGAGAAGGGTATTATTTATGCTACAACAGAGGAATACATTATATACAGTTGTGTGCTTTCAATTTAGTGGCAACCGTTTGGGAAAGTCCCTTTTGTGTTCAAGTATGAATAGAGCACACAAAGCAATATTTGTAAAGACTTGGTTTAAAGAGTTTGTATGGAGAAACTTGAGTGGTCTGCACAGAGCCTTGACCTCAACCCTACTGAACACCCTTGGGATGAATCGGAAAACCAACTGTGAGCCAAGACTTCTTGTCCAGCATCAGTACCTGCCTCACAAGTGCTCTTGTGGATGAATGGGCACAAAATCCCACAGAAACACTTAAAAATGTTATACCACAAGGAACAGTGGAATCTGTCAAAGCCACAAGTCAGGGTGGTGGGAGCAACTCCATAGTCCCAGAAAAAACATCTAGTCTTAGGCCCCTTTCACACTGGGGCGTCAGCGGTAAATATTAGGTAAAGTATTTTTAGCGGCGCTTTACCGTCGTTTTTGCAGGGGTTTTTGGCTGCTAGCGGGGAGGTTTTAACCCCTGGTAGCGGCCGAAAAAGGGTTAAAATGACCCACAAAGCACGGCTGCAGCTGCACTTTGTCGGTGGTTCGGCAGTGGTGCCCATTCAGTTCAATGGGCAGGAGCGGTGTATACACCGCTCCAAAGATGCTGCTTGCAGGACTTTTTTTAGCGTCCTGCCAGTGCACCACTCCAGTGTGTAAGCCCTCGGGCTTTCACACTGGAGAGACAGGAGAGGCTCTTTACAGGCGCTATGCAGGCGCTATTTTTAGCGCTGTAGCACCTGTAAAGCGCCTCAGTGTGAAAGGGGTCTTACAGTGTAATGTAAAAATCACTAATGTTACTGTTCATTTAGAGAAAACACAAAACATACAAATAATTACAGGGTACAAAAGATCTTTGTATAATGATATCCTTAATCAAGTACCAAAATGAGACCCTAACTGAGAGAACTGAGAACTAACATGTATAAATTGTTTTACATTTATAGTGCCAACACTTCCAGCTAGTACCCCGCGTCTTCAAATGTTCTCATTCTGTGTGAGATTTGTCTTGGTTGTGTGTATTCTACTGACATTGGTCATTTTTGTTCATCTCTCATCCACATATACCTAAGGTAATGTAGAATGTCTGGTTCAGTTACTTCACATAGTAGATTTGAAGTCTTTCTTTTAGGTAATAAAGAACTCTACATAATAATTATTCTTTCATTGCAGGATTCATCTCCAGAAGAACCCCAACATGACAGCGCCATTTCCTTTACTGTGCGGAATATAAGCTGAATCAGTATTACTGCTTTTTTTTTTCTCTTTCTCCTTCTGTCATTATATTTTCTGTCAGCTCATGTGCACACATCAGAGTCTGAATATCTCCCAGTTCTGTCCCTCTCTCTTTTTCAATTTAAAGTGGAGTTCCACACTCTTTCACAAATCAAGCTGATTCACAAGCAGGCATAAAATACAGTGACAAATAGAAAGAATGTTTTTTTTCTCCAAAGGGTTACCTTGTTATTGATTGTTGATGTGGCATTACCAGTCCTAGCCACCCGCGAGTATTACCGTCAGATCCGGCGGCGCAATGTCTGCTGGAGCGGTGCACTGACTCCTGGGAGCTATGAATCAATCTTCCCAGGAGTCAGTGTGGCTAGCCGCCGCTAATCGTCGCAAGATACCGAAACCGTAAGTGACGAGATGACGTGCTTGTGTTGATATTCGTTGCCATCACAACGGGACGGGCACTTTCGCCGCCGCCGCCCATTGTGATGGCAACGCCGGAGGCTTACGGCGCTGCGACTTGTAAATAATGCGCATGCGCGGGAACGGGCGGTGCATGCTGGTAGCTCAGCATCACCATATCCAGGAAGTGTCTGCTTGTGGGCTTCATATGCCCACAGGCAAGATGACAACCACCACGAACAAATTTTATAAGTTCCTTTTTTAAACGAAACCGGACATCGGGAGGTCATTTGCAAATAACAAGTGAGTGGTATATGTAGATTATAGTAACTTAGGAATTTAGAAAAAATATATATATTATACATATTTGACGGTGGAACTCCGCTTTAAGTGTTGTTGTAATTAGGATAACAGGAGACTGTGTTCAAGATATATATTTTATTATTTTACTTAATAAATAACTACATTGGTTTTTTTTTTGTTCATCTCCCTGTTTTTCAGCCTTAAAATAGCAAAAAATATTAAAAAAAAACATATTGCAGTAACCAAAAACAACTTATTAAAGCTGAACTCCAGACAGATAAAAAAAAGTCAAAATGTGTACAGGTCTGCTTTTATTAATGTTATTAAATTGATTATTTTTAAATGCAAGTGGTATAAATACCTGCAATTGAATTGGTATGATGTCCTCAGGTATACCATTTTTTCAGGGAACTCGTTAAAATTGTATCCCAAAGATGTATTTTTCCCCCAATATTGCAAGTACTAACATAATAGTACACAGGAGTTGTTCACAACTCCTCCTTGTTTTTACAGTTTTTTGTTTTTTACAGTTTTTCAGTTGTGTTAAGAAGTTGGTTTTGCTTTACCTTCATGGGCTTAGCTATATGGTTCTCTCCAACATTCCGCTATATAATGCATAACCTCACTGGAATAACCTGGTTTATCCTAAGAATAGCAACGCAACACTTCGCGATCTATTGGTTTCACATTAATGGGACTTAAACTACTATCATTAAACGCAAAAGGACTCAACAGTCCCCACAAACGGAAAGCTCTATGGACTGACGCCTTAAAGTGTGGAAGTGACATAGTATGCGTCCAGGAATCACATTTTGCTAAAAACAATTCACAGAAGTCCACTCACAACAAATATCCACATATATTCTACTCAGACAATCACAAAAAGAAACAAGGAGTAATTATTGCAGTAAGAGACACCGTAACATTTAAGATGCTGGATTTACAAACAGACGACCTAGGTAGATTTATTATATTAGTGGCTACCATAGACAACATAACATATACAATTGCCAATGTCTATGCACCCAACAGACATCCTCACCGATTCTTGCCGAAAATATTGAAAAAAATATGTAAAATCCAAACAGGTAACATTATCATTTGTGGGACTTTAATGCCCCTATGGAACCAAATATTAATACGACCAAGAAGAACCACCCCATCAAATTGGCACTATGTGATCTTTTTTTTTCAAGAAGACCTGTATGACCCCTGGAGGTGTGTTCACTCCACCGAAAGGGATTATACATTCTTTTCCAATGCACATAAAACCTACTCAAGAATAGATTTTTTTCATCACAGACAAAACTCTCTTACAAAAAACAATAGACGCCAAAATTCATAACATTACTTGGTCAGACCATGCACCAATTACATTAGAAATACAGGAGGACCAGCAATGCAACAACACATTTCTATGGAGAAATAATACTTATATTTTATCAGAAGAGAAGCACATATCTGTGATGAAAGAAAAGCTCCAGGAGTTATTTATGGTAAATGATAATGATTCTGTGTCGAGCACTAATCTTTGGTGTGCCCATAAAGCCTACATTAGAGGTTTGCTAATTCAACTAGCCTCTAGGGAGAAAAAGAGGAAAGCTACCGCTATAGATAAACTAATGAGGGATATTAAAACCCTAGAAAAAGATCATAAAAAGCGACCTAATGACCCACACTAACTTAATAACTGTAGAAACAAATTAAGGGCTACTCTAGCAGCTAACCGCAATAAATATTTTAAGAAACTAAAACTTACCGTATATACTCAAGTATAAGTCAGTCGAGTATAAGTCGAGGCCCTAATTTACCACCAAAAAATGGGAAAAAATTATTGACTCGAGTATAAGACGAGGGTGAGAAATGCAGCAGCTACTGTAAGTGGAAAAAGAGGGTCAACAATGCCCACCTGCAGCTGTATACCTCC
Organism: Aquarana catesbeiana; assembly: GCF_042186555.1. Lineage (NCBI taxonomy): Eukaryota > Metazoa > Chordata > Amphibia > Anura > Ranidae > Aquarana > Aquarana catesbeiana. Next base: position 452,884,978 of record NC_133325.1, read on the forward strand.
CTGTGTCCTGTGCATGTGTCCTGTGCATGTGTCATGTGTCCTGTGTATATGTGCATGTGTCATGTACCTGTGTCCTGTGTATATGTGTCATGTGTCCTGTGTATATGTGCATGTGTCATGTACCTGTGTCCTGTGTATATGTGCCTGTGTCATGTGTCCCGTACCTGTGTCCTGTGTATATGTGCATGTGTCCTGTACCTGTGTCCTGTGTATATGTGCATGTGTCATGTGTCCCGTACCTGTGTCCTGTGTATATGTGCATGTGTCCTGTACCTGTGTCTGTTAAGGAAATGATTAAGAGCTCCAATCGAGCCCAAGGTTATCTGCTGCTGTCTCTAATTGGAAAGTGTGGCTATGCATGCATATAAAAGTAAACACTCTGAGACACGCTCAGCACCGTTACTTTTTACACTTCTAATTTATTCAAGGCGGTGCTAATGTTTTATACACAAAAATACGTCATTGCTATGTTAGTCTAATAGGTACATCTCATTGGTTAAGATAGAAAAGAAGATGGAGAATCTTCATAACGAGGTTTGGCTGTCCTTGGTTTTATCTTCAGTTCCGCGTTCTTCTGATGTGTGGGATGTAGGGGGTACCCGCCATCTTGAGAAAATATAGGAACAGAGCAAACCTGTATACTTATATAATGAGTAAGGAGAAAAATATGTATGCACATAAGAGAATAGACATTTTCAGATTATTATTATTATTATCTACATCACTTTCCTTCACAGTCCCCCTAAAATGGCTATTTTCTCTTTTCTGTCCCTAATACTAAAGGTCCTACTTTGGCCTGGCCCTTCTCCTCAGCAACTCTTTTAGGCTGTATATAGAATTGGGCAGCAACTGTTCACTTCCCTCCTCGATACAGCTGGAGAGGTGCAGTCAGGCGCTATCTATCCCTATAACCCTATAGGATTGTGAGATTATGGACAAGGAGTGACTGTAGAGGAGTGAAGGGTTTGTCATCTTCCATCATAAGGGGGTCCTCTTCTTCTCGGTGGAGAAACGTAGGTGTGCTATTGTCTACAGCCTTGTTCATTAACTTTTTTACAAAAGGTAGAATACAGCATACAATCAGGGCTAAAAGAACCAGGATTATTAATACCGTTACCCCTATCTGGGTGAGCACCTTCTGCCACCCACTCATCCAGCTAAAGTATTGATCCCATGGGTCTGTGATACCTGAGTTCTTCTTCAACTCCAATGACAGATCTTCTAATTTCTTTATAGCTAAAGTAACCTTACCATTTGGGCCAGTATTATCAGGAATGTATGTACAACAGGTTCCTGTTTTTTCCTATGATTTTACAAAACACCTCCTCAGCTAGCACCATGTCTAAGGCCATCCGGTCCTGGAATGTCATGTAGGAAGTGGGGGCTAACTGGTCAGCAATTCCCTGGAGGGCATCTTTAGTGTAATTTACAAATCTCTGTTGGTTATAATATGTGTAGTGTCAGGTCACCTAGAGGCTGGGTGACAGATGCACACCGTTGGGATCAGGAGTGCACCGCAAGATAGTGGACCCTACTACTGACTGCTGCGGATTGAACCCTGGGAGGTTCAAGAAGCAGGCCTACTGGATCACTAACGCAGATCCCACTGGGAGCTAGAGCATAGATTCCCCAGGGCGCGGAGTCTAAGAGCCAGCAGGTGTTCACCAGAGCCTTTAATGGTAAGGATGGACTGCGCTGCAGTCTGTCTCCAGGTCGCGGCCCCCAGGGTCTCACAGCTCACGCTCACGGTAGACTTCAGGAGAAGAGGAAGGAGGCAGCAGGCTGGAACAACAAGGAAAGTAAGGGACAAGCCAAAGTCGGGGCCACAAGCAGACAAGGATGACAGAGTACACGCCAAGGTTCAGGGTCACGCTCAGACAGGAATAGTTAAGAACAGGCCAAAGTCGGTAACAGGAATCAGATGTAGGAAACACAGCAAGTACACACAGAGGCTAACACACAATGGTTGATCAGCACTGCTGGCTTGCAGTGCACAGGTTAATATAGGGTTCCCTGATAGGGCCTGGGGTGGGGCCATGCTTAGAGGAGAGGTTACAAAAGCAGTCAGGTGAGAGGCAGCTGGCCTCTAGAGATGAACACATGGAGACAGGTATGCTGATCGACAAACTCTATTGCATAACCATGACATGTAGTTAATCCAATCTACATTCTTGTTGACAGTTGTTATGGGGATCAAAGACTCAAAACCAGCTTTTACCTGGTCCCTGGCTTTGAATTCATCAAGGACCCCCCTTGTAACCCCTATGGCATCTATGTACACATGAGGGTCAAAGCTTCCGGAGAGAGCTGCTCGCTTCCTCCTCTGACTGTGTGCTGGGTCAATGTATGTATCAGGGGTATCTTCGGTTAGGATATGGGGCTTTCCATTTTCATCTTTTTTTGTCTAATACACTCTGTGATCGCCCAGTCTGGCCCTGTGTTCCAACCCACTGCCCCCCCTGGAACCACAACTCTGTCCCCAGTAACTGTCTGTGTGGCATACATATGTCCTTACCATCAGGGATATCACTGTACCAATGGCATCACCATGAAGGGTCAAATGGACAAGGTACTATGTCACAGTAATCTAAAGTAAAGGTGGTCACATGTGTACCTGAAGAGTTATACCAAAACGTAATTATGTTATCATTTTTGTGATGGCCACCTCCTGGGCCCCCCCCCCCCCCCCCCCCCCAGATCAAACAGAAAAAGGATATGCAGCACCCGAAAACACGCTCTCCTGCAGTGATAAGCGTGCATTCAAGTGTTCTTCCTGGCCAACTTGACTGAGGTGGCTGTGGTCAGCAAAACTTGGAATGGACCATCATATCTTGGCTCAAGGATCTCGAGACAGTAGTTGGTGTGTTCCTGTATCTAATTCAGGATCTGGAATGGAAGAAAACACCTGGACATGCATTCAGGTTAATTCTCATGATAAAGTGGTTACATAATTAGTCAACACATCAGACTGCAACTGTAATTGTTGTGGAAAGTAACAACCAAGTCTGGGAGCTGAACCAAACAAAATTTCATAATGGGATAGGGCATGTTTCCCCCGGGGGTGTGTCTGACACTGAACAGGGCAATGGGCTAACTGTCTGGCCAACTTATGTTAGTCTCTTGGGCCATCTTTAACATCCTGTTTTGTTTTTTTTAGTGTCCCATTCATCCTTTCTACCTTCCCGCTACTTTGAGGGTGGTATGGGGTGTGTAGTGCCAACTGAACCCCCAGTGCTGCCTAAATCTCTTTTTTAAGGGTTGCTGTTAAGGCTGGGCCCTGATCTCTCAATATCACCTCTGGGACCCCAAATCTACATACTATCTCACTCAGTAGTTTCTTAGCTGTGGTCCTGGCAGTCGTGACCACTTCCACTAGGGCGTATTCGAATCTGCCACTTCTTGGCACTTGAGAATGATCAATTTGCATCCTCTGGAATGGGGTATAGGGCTTTTGCCAGGTGCTTCTTCTGTGTTTTTTTCTGTGCGTCCTGGGTTACATTTGGTGCAGATAATGCATTATCTGCAGAAGTTGTCGGTCAGTGGAGTAACTATTGGTGCAACACTTGTTGATAAGAGAGTTCATAAAAGTCTTTGTCAAGTGGGCAGCTCCATGTGCCCATTGCACCACGGCTGGGTACATACTCCTGGGTAGACAAGGCTTCTTGTTGCACTTGAATAGTCCATTTCTGAGAGTTGCTCCTCTCTGTTTCCAGCTTTCCTTCTTATCCGGACTTGCTGTTTCCTGTAGTTCTTTTAGATAAACTCTGTCCACTGGGAGAGTCTGTAAGGTAAGCACAGGGTGGTCTTCTTCTACCACCCTGCTGTCCACTTCCCGTGGACCACCAGCTGTCTGGCAGCTGAATTGGCTAGATGATTGCCTCGAGCTTCCTTTGAGTTCAGTTTGTCGTGTGCTTTTACTCAGAATAGTCACTTGGGTTGGGAGAAGCAAGGCATCAATCAAGTTTTCACAGGTGTTCCTGCAGCCGTCAGGAATCCTCTGTCCTAGATAACACCATAATCATGGGCAATGCTGAAAGCATATCTTGAGTCCATATGAATGTTGGCTCTTTTTCCCTCTGCCTATTTACATGCTGTAGTAAGTGCTTACAGCTCTGCCTCCTGTGCAGACATCACCGGTGGTAAGGCTTCAGCTTGTAGAACAGTGTTTTCAGTGGTGACCGCGTGTCCTGTGCGGTATTTGCCACGTTGTTAGGTCTGAATTCTGAATCCTGCAGGGATATTTCACTCACAGGGGGAAGATGCGTGGTTTCCAACCGTATTAGTTCGATGCAGTCATGGGGTGACAAGTCAAGACTCTACTCCTCCTTCTCCTTTCCCCCCCTCGAGAAGTGGAAGAAGGGTGGTAGGGTTCAGTGTTTGACAACTTAATAGAGTAATGCTGTCCAGTAGGAGGGAACACAGGAGTCTTAAGTATCTGGTAGTGGCCAAGTGTTTTGGCTGGATCTTGGTTGTATATGGCAACAACGTCATGGGGAGCAAGCAGAACGAGGCAGTGTCCGAGGACCAAGTTCAAAGTTTTGTCAAGCGAGGTTTGTGCAGCAATGCCAGCTCGCAGACACAATAGGCCTCCTCTTGCTACCGCATCCAGCCGACAGGAATAAAATCCTATGGGGCGTAGGCTGATGTCGTGTGATTGAGTGAGTATACCTGCTGCATGTCCCAGACGTTCGGATACAAAGAGCTTGGGCGTTTTGTCGTAGTCTGGGAGCCCTAGCGCCGAAGGTGGCGCACTTAAGCTCAAACTTAGATATTTCTTCAGGAGACATCTGGAAGGGGTCTGATTGCAGAGCATCACTAGGAAGGCTTCTGGAATCCATGCTTCGCACTAGAAAATTAGTCCAAGGAAGGCATGAAGGGATTTCTGGCCTTGTGGCAGTGGGATGTCAGAGATTACTTGCACCCTGTCTTCAGTGGGGTGTCCAAGCAGTGTCCAAGGAAAATGACAGATGTTGAGCACCACTGCAATTTGGGCTTTGAGGCTCTGCACCCCTGGTTGGCAAGATAGCACAACAGGCTTTCTGAGGTGACTTCAACAGGGGGTAAGTCAGCTGCACAAAGGAGAAGGTCATCAACATGTTGGAAGAGAATCACTTCCGGGTGTTCCTCTTGTCATATGTCAAGGATGATAGCCATAACTTTTGCAAACTGGCTTGGAAAGTTCTGTGCCCCTTGCGGCACAACTGTTTAGGTATGTTGCCGTTTCTTTCCGTGGATGAATGCAAAAAGGTACCAGCAGGAGGGGTGAGGGTGGACACTGAAGAAAGCGTTTGTAAGGTCCACCACTGTGAGGTATTTTGCAGTCAAAGGCATCCACCACAGGTACCTGGTTCTCCTTTAGGGGTTCTCTTCTTGGGGTTATTGTGGTTTCCGGGGCAATGATGCGCCCTCTTTTAGCTTGACTGAAACTGGTGGCACCTTTAAATGACCGTTGTCTTCCGGTCCTGTGGACCTTAGGCACGCAGGGATTCTGTCAAGTACCTCCTGCAGTATTGAACTTGAAGTTATTGCTTCATGAAGTGTCATCAGGAGAGGCAGAAAACACAAAGCAGATGAGTCTTCTAAAGATAGGGGAGTATGTAACTTCATCCCCCCTTCAGGCGTGTCCTGATTGAGGCCTGTAGTCCGGACAACACATCAGCTCCAAGTAGATTCAAGGGACATGTAGAGGACACCACAAATCTGGCAAGCAAATCAGGAAATGTCCCCACTTGGAGTGGCTCAGTAAGTGGACTGGAACGGGGCACCCCATCCATTCCCACGCAGGAAATGTGTGTGTCTCTTTTCATAGTGGGAGAAACTCAGATCATCAAAGGCCTGTACGAGTCTAGCATGATACTTCTTCAGACTCCCCTTTATCTTGGGTAATATTTTGGATTGTGGTGGTCTGATCCGTCAATTTCTCCTTTGCCCAGAACTCTACGCCTGAGGTGTAGGAAGTGGCACTTGTCAGGCAGACTTGTCACTAAGGCCTCTGCTTGTGATGGAGTAAAAGCGACATACATCACTGGTGCCCCTTCTGGTAACCGAGACTGTTGTTGGGGCGGGGGCTGGCAAGGGGCACTGTTCTTTACGGTTGCCAGCATGTGTTTGAGATCCTCTCGGAACTGTGAGTCCGGAGCCGGATTGGGGGTTAAATCAGCGGGTGGCCTTGCTGCCTGCTGTTGGGCTTCCCACTCAGATGCTTCTTCATCATTAACATATCCGGCCTGGGAATGGATGCTTCCGTATTGGGGAAGACAGGTGTGTGGTATGAACCATCCTGGTTTAAAACAGGGAGGGCTGGGTACAGGCTGTGTTTAAGCTTACTGGGTGTACCAAGATGGCCGCCGGCAGGAAGTGCACTGGGCTGGGTAGAAAGTGAAGGCATGGGTGCACTAAGATGGCCGCCAGGCTGAGTTGTCACAGTGGGTTGTGTTTGGGCGGTGAGAAAGGAGTGGTTGTTAGACGGAGGGCAGTGCTGTCCCTCCCCTCCTTTTGTTTCAAGTTCCAACATAGTGTGGTAATTTCACATATCAATTCTGTGATACACATACAGAATACAATTGCCAGCTTTCTTAACTTCCTTTATCCAATTTTCTTTATCACACAGGATTTTTCTCCCTGTTTCTTTAGCAACATAACTTTCTCCACTTCGTTCAACTTTGTTAACTATTTCAACATCTTCTTCTCTCCTCTTCACAATATCACATTCTTCACAATATCACATTCTTTTCTCTCTCTGTTTCTCGGCTAACGGCTTGAGAGGAGAATACGTACAACTAATGGGTTAATATTCTTCTCACTGCTCCTTATCAACAAATTCCTTGGGTGGGGGCACATAAGGCTGCGCTACTAGCTGCTACTGTCTGCTATAACCCTGTAATGTATGGTTAATCTCAGAACAAGAACAAACACGTCAGGGGTAGTGGGGAGCAACGGCCCACGACCCAACAGATCCCCCGGGGCAGCCCCCCTCCGACCTTAAACAGTCCCCAACCCCTACCCCTCTCGTGTATAGCAAACAGTAAACCACAAATACACTCACGACAGGACATTACACCTGCCACTCTTCGAACTGCAAAATTTCAACAGGCTTAGGTAAACCACAAGGGGCAGACAACTCCCCCTTTTTTAACCCGTTTATAGCCGTCTATTACAGCTCTACACCAAGAGGCCGACAGCTCATCTTGGGGTGAGACTTCTGTAACACTTTCATACTGCAAAGCCAGCAGCTGAGAACCCTCAAAGGTCCGACAAACCTTGAGTAACCCGTCTATAACCGTCTGCTACAAGGGAAAACCTCATCCCAGAGGCCGACAGCTCGTCTGGGGATGAGAACACACATACACACATGTAGCACTTTTAGACTGCTGAGTTTCGTAGCCCAAAGAATGGCAGACAGTGAACAAATACAGACAGCAGAAACCCATCGGCAAGTTCGTTAAAACAGCCTCAGGCGAGGAAATACCTGCCTCTAAAACAGTCTGAGCATACCGACAGAATCCAGCGGTCAACCGAAAGATAAGAAAGTCATACAGTGGTAAGTATATAAAGAAGACTTACCGTACTACTGTTAGGGCTGCGCAAACCCCCTCTTATCTATCAGTTAACGCTCGAATGCTTATCGCGATATGGCTTCGACTGTAGCCTGAAGCTCCCGGGTTTCGGCACCAGCTGTTAAGGAAATGATTAAGAGCTCCAATCGAGCCCAAGGTTATCTGCTGCTGTCTCTAATTGGAAAGTGTGGCTATGCATGCATATAAAAGTAAACACTCTGAGACACGCTCAGCACCATTACTTTTTACACTTCTAATTTATTCAAGGCGGTGCTAATGTTTTATACACAAAAATACGTCATTGCTATGTTAGTCTAATAGGTACATCTCATTGGTTAAGATAGAAAAGAAGATGGAGAATCTTCATAACGAGGTTTGGCTGTCCTTGGTTTTATCTTCAGTTCCGCGTTCTTCTGATGTGTGTGATGTAGGGGGTACCCGCCATCTTGAGAAAATATAGGAACAGAGCAAACCTGTATACTTATATAATGAGTAAGGAAAAAAATATGTATGCACATAAGAGAATAGACATTTTCAACAAATGACATAGCAGGGTGAATGATAAATATCAGATGTGATTCTACAAAGAGATATTTCCACCTGAGCCACCCATATCTACGTAGTTGACAACCTCAACAGGAGGTAGGACCTGTCACCCCTACTGGGTACATACTGTGAGCAGGAACCTCTGATTGTCTTGAACAAAGTAGCTCTCTAGCGACCTTAATGAGGGTCACTAGTGGCTGTTTACAAAATATGCTTAATTTTTACTTTGTAGATAACTATCTTAAAAACTTCAAACCGTGATACTGTCTTATTATAGTAATAACATAAAACACATACTTTTTTAGTGTAGTCACAACCTATTAAAATCTGTCTAGGTTCTGCTGATGTGACTACTCCTGGAATTATTATTTGTTTATTGGTTTACTTATCATTTTCTCTACTTATTTAAAGTCTTAAACCACTATCTGCCTAGTTGTTTTACTACATATCATGAAAAACAATTCACATTTCACAAGTGAGAGGGAGCAAACTGAGAAGATTTCCAGACATCTCAGTGTTTATGGAAGGCCTGGGTTCTTCTTTCCTTATATGCAAGCATTTTTTCCATTGTGTAATGGGCATTCACTCTGGAAATTACTTCCTCAATTTTTGGGGGTGTTTGAGAGCGCCATTCTCTTGCTAGTGATATTCGTGCCGCAAATAGTATATTAATAACAACCTTTCTCGTCAAGTGAGGAAAGTTTTCTATGCCCAGGCTTAGGAGAGCAAGTTCAGGGTTAAGCGTAACCATAGTATTTGTGATTGTATGAATGATGGAAGCTACTTCCTGCCAGAATTGTTTTATTATCTTACAGCTCCACAAAATGTGTAACAGGGTACCTGTGTTGTAACAGTTCCGCCAACAGAATGGTGGAGTGTTCGGATTCATTTTATTGATGCGTAGAGGTGTAAGATACCACCTGTGCAGTATCTTCTGTGCGTTTTCCCAATGATCTATGCAAGCTGAAGATTTGCCATTGCTTTTTACAGCTAGATGCCATTGGTGCAATGGGAATTCTTTGTTTAGTTCCCGTTCCCACTTTCTCATATTGGGCACCTTAGTCTGCATGTATAGGGGGGTAGCGAATTTGTAGAAAAGAGATATTCCCTTGTGTTTCCCCGGGTTTTTGCTTAGTAGATAATGCCAAAGTATTTGGGGAATTTTTAGTGGTCTAGGGGTATTAGATTTAATGTAGTGCTTAATTTGAAATAATTGATATCTTTCCAGTGTTTCCTGTCCCTGTAGGTCAGATGTAAGAAAGTGTTTCCCCGTTCCTTTGAAAAGTTTGGGTCGAGATATTTGGAATCAGATATTCATACGTTGCTAATGGAATATGTATTTCATGCATTGTTGTAACGTAGCATAGAAGACCACGCCATTAAAGAGGCTTGTATAGTGGGGAATTGTGGTGTAGTAGGTCTGTGATGTATGCCGGCTGCTAATGCCAGTGCTGGGAGATTATGGCCGGGGCTAATTTCTTGTTCTATTTCAGACCATCTTTTGTCAACTTATTTAGCATTTTCGCCAATTGTGTGAAGAATGATTGGGGAATAGGTATGGGTAGTGTTCTAAAATGGTATAGGAGTTTGGGTAGTATCTGCATTTGATATGTAGCTATTCTCCCCATCCATGATATGTGCAGTTTGCCAATTTGGACCATCTCTTCTTCTATATTCGCAAGTAGGGGAGGGTAATTGCTAGGGTATAGCTTAGCAGAAGAGGAGGTGAGTTGCACACCGAGATAGGTGAGTGATGGGGGTTCCAGTTACAGGGGAACAAATGTTCGATAGTATGCTGTTCCTCTGTGGGTAAGTGAAGTGTTAAAGCGAAGCATTTATTTGTGTTGATTTTGTAATAGGAGACTTGACTGAAAGTATGCATTAGCTTTTTAAGTTCTAGTATAGAGTCTGCTGGTTTAGATAAAGTCAGTATTATATCGTCGGCAAAGAGTCCAATTTTATGGTTTTCTTTACCTATTCTAATGCCATTGATAGCTTCATTGGACCTGATACTTTGTGCCAGAGGTTCAATAATGAGTGAGAAAATTATTGGGGAGAGAGGGCATCCTTGTCGCGTACCATTAGATAGTGGGAAAGGATCAGATAGGAGACTAGAGGTATTGACTTGGGCTGTGGGGTTGGAGTATAGGGACATAATCGCTGAGTGTATCAATCCCGATATTCCAAATTTAAGTAAAGTTTTTGATAGGTAGCCCCAATGCACCCTATCAAACGCCTTTTCGGCATCTAAGACTAGAAAGATACTCGGTACTTGATTGACTTCTGCGAATCGCAGGAGGTCTAGCATCCTTCTAGTTCCGTCTGGTGCTTGTCTGCCTTTTACGAATCCTACCTGATCCAATCCTATAAGAGAAGGGGTAATTTCTAATAATCTATTTGCCAATATCTTTGCATATATCTTCAGGTCAGAGTTAAGCAATGATATTGGCCTATAGTTTTGGGGGTGTGAGTCGTCTTTGCCGGGTTTGGGTAAGGTAACTATTATGGCTTGGAGCATTTCTCTCGGGAAAGATCCTGTTGTGGCTGCTATGTTGAAGACATCTACAAGGTTAGGTGCTAGGAGGGAGCTAAAAGCTTTATAGTACTCAACGGAAAAGCCGTCCGCTCCTGGTGATTTGTGCATGGGAAGAGATTTGATAACTGTCTCGATTTCAGCACTAGTGATTGGTGCATTAAGGGCTTGTAGTGTTGTTGAATCTACTAAGGGCAGTTGAATTCCTTGAAGGAAGTCATCTATTTCTCTATCTGTAGGTTGGTAGGTGGGTGGGTCTTTGTTGAGGTTGTAAAGAGATTTGTAATAATCCCCAAAGGCATTAGCTATGTCTTTAGGATTGTAGAATGTGGTGTCGGAGTTATGTTGTTGAATGTGAGTAATATTGGATTTAGCATGTCTTTTTTTGAGTTGTGCGGCCAGAAGTTTGCTAGCCCTATTATTTTGGGAATAAAAGGATAGTTTCAGTCTTTTGAAATAAAGGTCGTAATCTGCCCTAAGTTCCTGTCGCAATTCTTCACGACAGGAATTAAGGCGTTTCAAAATGTTGGGGGATGTGGTGCGGGGATCCTTGTGTTGGGCCTCTAGGCCTGCAATGGACTTGTGGAGCTGTGCTAAATGTTGTGACTTCTTTTTTCTTTCCCTAGAGGCAATCTGAATAAGAATTCCCCTAGCAAAAGCTTTGTGTGCGCACCATATCGTTGTTGGAGAGCATTCCCCATTGGCATTGAGTTTAAAATATTCTTTAAGTTTCTCCTCTATCTCAGCTTTGATGTGGGGGCATGACAAAAGGTAGGTATTGTTGCGCCATAGTGGTTTATGGGTGGTTTTGTCATCCGCCTCCACCTCAATGGCTACGGGTGCATGGTCAGACCAGGTAATATTGAGTATATCAGCCTTTTTCACCTTTTGCAGTGTGTACATATCTGTTAGGAAGAAATCAATCCTAGAGTAGCTATTGTGCACTGTGGAATAGTATGAGTAGTCCCTCTCGGTGGATCTAAGGCAGCGCCATGGATCAAAGAGTCTTTCTTCATGACTCCAGGATCCTAAAGAGGGCCTCTTCCTCACAGCCACCGAGGAAGTATCCAGTACATCGTTCATAACCATATTGAAATCCCCACATATTATAAGATTGCCCTTTTGTAAGGATTTGGCAAGTGTGACAACTTTACGTATAAACTTCAGCGGTTTAACATTTGGGGCATATAGGTTTACCAGTGTGTAGAGGACCCGGTCTATTTCAGCAACCAAAATAATAAAGCGTCCATGGGGGTCATTATGAATCTGTAATAAAGAAAAGGTTAGTGTGTCCTTAATAGCGATCAATACCCCTTTTTTTTTTGAAATGTCATTGGCGGTGAACACTTTGGGGAATTTCTTGTGCGTGCACTTTGGAGGTTTGCTGCTGGCGAAGTGTGTTTCTTGTGCACACAGGATGTCACATTTCAGGTCCAGAGCTGACTTCCACATGGCCCTGCGCTTGTAGGGGCTGTTTAAACCTCTCACATTGTGTGATACTACTTTAATGTTCATTCAATTCAATTAGTGCCAGCTGCTGCCATCTAGTGGTAGGAACCAATAAGCAATATGCTCCTGAGATGTTGAAGGGTATGTGTATTATTTGAGGTAATGATCCTGAGGTAATTTTCAGAATATCAAAAAGAAAAGAAAAAACATGAACAAAAAAACAAGCTGAGTTATGCAGCAATATGGAACAGTCAAACAATAAAGTTTGCATAGAACAGTTCACAGGAGTCATCCTGTAATCGAAGAAGGGGGATAACTAGGGTTCATTTTAGCCGAACAACGGCTGCTTCTTTAACCTACACTTAAATGCAGGAGAAGTTTGGAAGTTGTCAGGGGTTAATGGTGCTGAGATTGGTACCGCACATTCATAAAGGCCATCAGCCGGGGTATGCGTGTAGCAGAGCTGTGCCTATCTGCCCCTTCTGTTTTGACGGTGATTATTTCTTTTGTCATGTAGGGGATCAGGTTCTGCAGCTTCTCCGTCTGGAGGTAGAAGACGCCATCTTTTGAGGAGCTCCATCCCTTTTTCAAGTGAAGTGATCGCGTGCGATTCGTTATGCATTTCTAGCAGCAGTTTAGCAGGGAATCCCCACTTGTAAAGAATCTTATGGTTGCGTAAGATTTTTGTAATGGGGACCAAATTGTGCCTTGCCGTTAGTGTCGCTTGCGATAAATCTGCATACAATGCGATGCCGGTGAATGGATCAGGGAGCGTGGGGTGCTGTCTGGCGAATCGCATCAGCTGATCCTTTATGTGGTAAAAATGGATCCTAGCGATGACATCCCTGGGGATTTGGTCAGACAGGAATGAGGGTTTTGGCAGTCTATGGGCTCTATCTATGATTATGTCGTTAGGCCCCAGAGACGGCAGAACCGAGGTCATGAGCTTTTGGAGGTACGCTGTGAGTTCAGCTGGTTTGATTGATTCAGAGATCCCTCTGAACTTAATGTTGTTCCTGCGTGCCCTGTCTTCGATGCCCGCCATTTTGAGGCGCATGGATTTGATCTCATCTTCCACATCAAAGTGAGCATCCACCAGCTCATTGTGTGCTAATGTGAATTCCTCCATTTTTTTTTCCACATAAGTGACTCTGCTACTGAACGCTGACAGTTCAGTTTTAGTGTTCTGCATAAATGAAGACATGTCCTGCTGAAGGGCCCCCCTGAGAGTCAGTAACATTTCCTTCATTGTGGTATCCAGGATGGGTTGTACTGAAGTGGGGAAAGCATCTAGCTGCTGGCCGTAAGGGGAGGATTCCTCCATTATGTCTCCCTCCGTCCCTGCCTCATCCTAAATCTCCTCTTCCACCCCAATCTTCCTCTTTTGTTTCACAGGGCTATCAGAGGGTGAGGATGGCAGTGGATAACATTTGGGATCAGACTCACCCAGGGATGGCGACGGATGGCTGCAGGAGTGTGCAGGGGATGCTGGATTTCTTTCTGCAGAGCGGGCGCCATCTTGGAAATCTCGGCCGGCCGTGAGGGGGTAAAAATCGGTCAGTTTTCTCGGTCCCTCTCTCGATTTCCTTTTATTCATTGTGACCGCTTTGTTCCTCCTGATCTCCCCTTGCTGTGGGTGCAATTTGGGTCCGTGTAGGTTAGCTGTGAGCTGCGATATACAGGCCGTTGTGGCAGAGCTTTCTCCTCACACTACCATCCGCTCTGGCCGCCGGCTCCGCCCCCCAAACCTTTGGCCTTTCTAATGGCACATGGCTGCCCTCTTTCGCCTATAATATTTTAATTGGCACTATAACCTTTGGCAGAACTAATCTAATCTAATCAAAACTAATCGTTCTAATGAATCAATTACAGGTATTAAAGTGGGCAATATTAAACACAAATTAGGATTATTCGCCGATGATATAATACTTTCCTTATCCAATCCTGAAACCTCTCTCACCAATATGCAAAATATATTAGAATCCTTTGGGAAAATCTCATACTACAAAATTAATAGCAACAAATGTCATGTCCTGCCTATGAATATATCCCAAAAAAGCTATATGACCCTTAAAAATAAAACGACTTACAATTGGGACAAGTCCTCCATTCCTTATTTGGGGATTCAACTTACCTATCCAACAGCTAAATTATATGAAGTAAATTTCCCTAAACTACTAGAAAATATAAATAAGGATCTCCAATCTTTCCATAAAACACAACTCTCCTGGGTAGGGAAAATAGCGGCTTTTAAAATGCAGAACCTTCCTAAAATTCTTTTTTATTTCCACTCGCTCCCCATCCAGGTGAACAATAAATTTTTCAACCAGGTAAATCTAAAGCTTAAAAAATGTATTTGGAATGATAAAAAACCTAGAGTAGCCTTCTCAATTCTTACCAGTACTAAGAATAAAGGTAATAAAACTGGAATGGGTCTCCCAGATATCGACAGTATTACTATGCGTCACTCCTTGATCAAATTAAATTTTGATTTTCTTTTTTTTTTTTAATTCAATACTTTTTCTTTATTTGTTTGTTACATTATTATTACACAGGTAAGAAAAAAAAGTTAAAAAATACAACATTATGAAATATTTTGTAATATCTTACAATGTATAGCACTGTCACTACTTTATCTACCCACTCCCTCCCTCCCAACCCGCACCCACCCCCCCTACCCACACACCACACAATCCTTACCTATATATAAATTCTATCAACCACTTCCCGACCGCCGCACGACTATGTACGTCCTAAGTTTGAACAGGGATATCGTTGTTATGGCAGCAGCTAGCTGCCATAACCCCGGTATCCCCGTTTTCGTGCGGCGGCCGGCTTTCAGATAAAAGTGGTCCCAGCAGCGGATTCGCTGCGAGATCACTTTTATCGGTGGCGGGAGAGGGGCCCCCCCCTCCCGCCACAATCCGGTGCCCTCTGCCGCTTACCGGAGCCGTCGGTAGCGGCGGAGGCGATCGCGTCCTCTGCCGTGCTGTGTATAGAGACGAATGAGGCCAAGATGGCGCTCACTCGTCTCCATGACACTGCTGGGCGGAAGCGACGTCAAAACGTCACTTCCGTCCACGCCTCTTAAAGGCATATTTTTTCAAATGTCATTTTTCTAAATGACTTTTTTTTTTTTTTTTATTGCATTTTAGTGTAAATATGAGATCTGAGGTCTTTTTGACCCCAGATCTCATATTTAAGAGGTCCTGCCATGCTTTTTTCTATTACAAGGGATGTTTACATTCCTTGTAATATAAATAATAAAAGTGACACCATTTTTTTTTTTTTTTTAAAGTGTAAAAATAAATAAAATATTGTAAAATAAATAATAAAAATAAAAAAAAAAAATTTTTAAAACCCCCCTGTCCCGACGAGCTCGCGCGCAGAAGCGAACGCATACGCGAGTAGCGCCCGCATATGAAAACGGTGGCCAAACCACACATGTGAGGTATCGCCGCGACCGGTAGAGCGAGAGCAATAATTCTAGCCCTAGACCTCCTCTGTAGCGCAAAATATGCAACCTGTAGAATTTTTTAAACGTCGCCTATGGAGATTTTTGAGGGTAAAAGTTTGACGCCATTCCACGAGCGGGCGCAATTTTCAAGCATGACATGTTGGGTATCAATTTACTCGGCGTAACATTATATTTCACAATATAAAAAAAATTGGGATAACTTTACTGTTGTTTTCTTTTTTTATTCAAAAAAGTGAATTTTTTCCAAAAAAAGTGCGCTTATAAGACCGCTGCGCAAATACGGTGCAAAAAAAAGTATTGCAATGACCGCCATTGTATTCTCTAGGGTGTTAGAAGAAAAAACATATATAATGTTTGGGGGTTCTAAGTAATTTTCTAGCAGAAAAACCTGTTTTAAACATGTAAACACCTAAAATCCAAAACGAGGCTGGTCTTAAAGTGGTTAATTGCAAAGTCACCAAAAAGAGTGGATGAATAAACAACCATACTCCAAGGGGTCAAGAAGAATGTTAGAGCAAGGGGCATCCAAGATCCTCAACAGAGGGGGGCTGGGAACGGCCAGACATAAATAGGGAGAGGAAGAGAGAAAAAAGAAAAAGAAAAAAGAAGGGGGGGAAGGAGGAGGGCAGGGAGGATCTCTATGCGTTCACCATTCTCCCCCTATAGGGGATACCCCATCTTATCCAGCCAGGGTCTCCACATTCTCTCGAACTTCCTATAATTACCTTGCCTAATATATATTGCTCTCTCATTCCCAGCTATTGAGTTGATACATGCAGGAAAAAGATCTGGACAGCCACACTCCGGAATGAGCAAATAAAATCTTCTTTATTCAAAACGTGGCATAAAATTAGTACATGACACTGCTGGAGCAATACAGCTTAGCGGCTAAGCTGTATTGCTCCAGCAGTGTCATGTACTAATTTTATGCCACGTTTTGAATAAAGAAGATTTTATTTGCTCATTCCGGAGTGCGGCTGTCCAGATCTTTTTCCTGCATGTATACAATTGCATTAGCAATTGCCAGCCCCTGGAGCTCTCACCTTTTCACACAGTGGAGGACAGGAGATTTGAGCCTGAATAGCCTGGAGTGGTGGTAACTATCTTTGTTTAATCCTATTGAGTTGATAGTCTCAACCCAGTTCTCTACAGTCGGGGGTTTGTGTGCTTGCCATTGCTGTGCGATTCATTTTCACACCTGGAATAGGCATCTCAACACTACTTTAATGGTGTCCTTCGAGGCGCTACCCCCCCTCCATGTCCCCCAATAAGCAGGTCTTGGCCGTCAGTTCTATTGCAGTCTTAAAAGTTTTATTTATTGTATCTATGATCTCTACCCAGTATCTAAATAGCTTCGGGTATTTCCATACCATGTGGATAAGGTCCCCTGTTGCCCTGCATTTGGGGCACTCAACCCAAGTTTAAACATTTTTTGAGGGGTATAATATACTCTATGTATTAGGAACAGGTGAGATACCTTCTGTGAGGGGGAAATTGAGACCAGTGTTCCTCGTCTCAAGATCCTATCCCATTCCTCCGTAGTCATTACCCCCACATCCCTCTCCCATCCCTCTCTACTCTTGGAAAGTCCCACTCGATTTAGTATTCTAGCTTCCAGTCTGGCATATAGTTCGGAGCTTAGTCCTTTGGATGTGTCTAGATTAATTATTTTTGCAAGAGTGGGGATCTGGGTGCATTCGATTATTTGCGACCTGAACTGCGCCTGGATAGCGTATCTTATTTGAAGGTATTTATAAAATGAGTTGTTTGGTATATTAAGTTCATGTTTTAAAAAGAATGTTTTCATAACATTGCCCTCATATTACTGGCTTAGTCGGTTAATGCCCTGTCTCTCCCATTCCACAGGCCTCTCTATATCTCTTAGTTCCGCTAAATTTCTATTGTTCCATAGAGGAGCATATTCTGATATCCCTCTGTACCCCAGCAATACTTTTGTTGTCTGCCATACCTTACCAATTTTATCGTTGGGCATTTATGGATAAATTAATCTGCCTCTAATACCTCTATTAATGTGCTATGCGGGGCCCCCATTATTATCATCCTACCGCTGGAGTTACCCCCTCCAAGGGCTCCACAACCGCTACCTGCTGAAGCTGAGATGCCAGAAAATATGACCTCTGGTGTGGAACCGCCATACCCCCTTCTTTGATCGGTAACTGCATAGTTTGCAAGCTGATTGTAGATTGGCCCTTTTTCCAAATTAAATCCCTAAACAGGGATTCTATTCTTTGAAACCACTTTTGGCCTATCCAAATTGGGGAGTTATGGAAAAGATATAGTAGCTGAGGTAACCATATCATCTTTATGAGATTACATTGTCCTGCTACAGACAATCGGAGTGAACGCCAAATATCTCCTTTTTGCTTTAATTCAAGTAATAGTGGGACTTAGTTGTCATTCAGGTATAGATTTATATCGCTAGCAATCCAAACCCCCTAATATTTCAGTTTTGCAACTACTTTTAGGTTTGGAGTTCCCGGCAGTGTCTGGTTGCCAAGTGGGTCAACCGGTAACAAGGCTGATTTATCCCAATTGACAACCAGACCAGAAAATTGTCCGAACTCTCCAACCATTTGTATCATTGCTCTTAGAGAAGTTTGAACATCTCCGAGGAAAAACAGGACATCATCTGCAAACAGTGCTATCCTATCCTCTTCTGTGCGCCTCCGAAATCCCTGTATGCCCATCATTGATCTGGTCATAATTGCTAGCGGTTCCATCGCGAGAGCAAATAATAAGGGGGACAGAGGGCAGCCCTGTCTCGTCCCTCTCTCCAACTGGAACAAATCAGAGTATTCGTTGTTAACTTTTATTTTTGCTCTTGGTTCGGTATAGAGTGTTTTCACCCACTTAATAAAGGAGGGGCCAAACCCGAATCTCTCTAGCACTCTCCATAGATAGCCCCACTCCAGGCTATCGAAGGCCTTGGCTGCATCTAAGGCCAATATGGCCCTAGAGCCGCCATTGTCTGTTGGAATCTGCATATTTAAGAGGACTCTTCTAATGTTGATGCTAGTTGACCTACTTGGAATGAAACCTGACTGGTCAGGATGTATAAGATTTTGAATACATCCATTTAGGCGAGTTGCTAGTACTCTGGCCAAAATTTTTACATCCAAACATAGTAATGAGATAGGGCGATAGGAGGAGGCTTCCAGTTGGTCTTTCCCCTCCTTGTGTATTACAATGATAGTGGCTTCTGACATTGAGGTGGGCAGTCTCCCATTGGTTAATGCCCATCCAAAAGTCTTCAGCAACTCCGGGAGCAATACCTCTCCATATGGTTTGTATATTTCTATTGGGAGCCCGTGGACCTGGCGACTTTTGATTTGGCATCCCAGCCACTGCTCTGCGCACTTCATCCAAGGTCACTGGTGCATCCATGACCATTTTGTCCCTTTCTGTCAAGGTCGGGATTGTTATTTTCTGAAGAAAATCATCCATTTTTTCCCTCCCAATTCCCCTATTGGACTTGTACAGGAAGCTATAATATTCAGTAAATGTATATATTATCTCAGATGCATCGGTAGAGATCTCTCCACTTGGGATCCTAACCGCCAAGACAGTAGAGGGGGGGTATTAGATCTAATCAATAGAGACAGCATACGACCAACTCTCTCCCCTTCTCCAAATTGGCACTGTCTCTGAAACATTCGTCTGTTCTCTGTCTTTCATATAGTGTTCATTTTATAAGCTTGTTGCTTATCTAGCCATTCCCTCTGTCTGTCTGGGGTTTGGTCCTCAAGGTATCGCCTCTCTGCCAGAGTCGCCTCATTCCTAGCATCCCTTTCCCACTTCCTAGATTTCCCCTTCACTCTTGCCACCTGTTGAATCAGGAGACCTCTAAGGAAGGCCTTCAAGGAGTCCCAGACCACTCCAGCTGGTGCCGTTCCTGTATTTATTTGTATAAATTAATTTAATCTAGTCACCACTTCTCCAGAGTTACCAATCAATTCCAACCAACAAGGATCGATTTTCCATTCTCTTGGGTGGGCCTTACCCCCCCACATTTATTGTCAGCGCAAGTGGGGAATGGTCGAAGACTCCTCTTGGACCATACTCTATATTCCTTATCAATACTAATGCTTCACTATTAGCTAAGGCCATGTCAATTCTAGACAGGGTAAGGTAAGAGCTTGAAAAGCAAGAGAATTGCCGTTCCTGCGGGTACCGCATTCGCCATATGTCGCTCAGCCCCATTTCGTCCAAGAATCGAGTTAGTCGGCCCTCTCCTGTTCTATTGGGTCTGTTTCCCGGTGGGAACCTATCTAAACCCTTGTCCAGAACTTCATTAAAGTCCCCCACCACTATATTTGGGACTCCGACTTTGTCCAATAAAAATTCCATCAATTCTTGTAGAACCTTAAATTTAAATGGGGGGGGGATAGATGTTTGCCAGCAGGTATAATTTATTCTCAATCGAGCAGAACAAGAAAATGTATCGACCCTGTGTATCGATATAGCTCTCGCGGCAGGAGAACACCATTTCTCTTCCGATCATTACACTCACCCCCCTTGAATATGAGGAGTGAACAGAATGATATTAGGTTTGAAATTTCTGACTACAAAGATGTGGGATCGTGTCATTAGTCAAGTGCGTCTCCTGAAGGCAGAGCAGTCCAGGCCCACTTACCTTGAGTGCAGACAGAACCGTAGTTCTCTTTATTGGATCCCCTAAACCTCGGACGTTCCAAGAGGTTATACTAAACGTCTTGTCTTGCATAAGAACATATAAAGATAATACAAAGGTAAGAAAGAAATAAAGAAATAAAAAAGTAAATAAACAAATAACAAATTAATCCCTCCAGTGATCCAATTCTCTCCCCTCCACCTTAAGTACTTACTCCAATCTATGTGTTTTTCCCTCTCCTCTTAACCCATCCTTCTCTCTATTTGTGTCCTAAATCGTGTTAATGTTTGTGGTGTTTAACCTTTGTCTCCTACCCTACCCGCCCTGCCCACTCTACCCTTATCCCCCTCTCCCACCACCTCCCTCCCTCCCATGCCTCCTAACCACTGCCCAACTGGGCTTCCCCTAGGGGGTTCACCCGTGACCATTCCAAACCTTCCCCAACTCACATTCCAAACCAATAATCTTAACATTTTTAGTGCAAAGTGTAACCAATATGGGAGCCACATTTGCTCCTTCACTCTTGTTCTTGTGTACTTCTAAACATTCAAATTGAGGTGCAACTCCTCGCCTCCACTCCTTGTATTCAAGTGAACCATTATTATTAGTGTGATATTATTATAATATTCTAGTGATGATTGCCAGCAAACAAAAAAAAAGGAAAAACAGATATGTAATAAAGGAAAAAAAAGAAAAAAGAAGAAAAAAAGGGGGGGAGGAGAAAACCCAAAAGATGTTTCCCCTCTCTCCCTCACCCCACAGGACCATGATCCGCATAAAGTATGCGTACACATGCGCATATTCATGCATATAGCAAAAAAAAGAAGAGAAAGAAAAAAAAAAGAAAGGGGAATTTCTTTTACCTTCTCTTTATAAAAAGGAATTCTCCCCCCCCCAACACAAAATCGAGTCAAAGCAGTAGCAGCTCCATGTTCTCCAAATTCTACAGCACTATAAGTCCTTCTTGTTTTCCTCCAACCACTGTGCAGCGTCAACCGGAGAGTTGAAGAACAAAGTTCCGCCAAATGCTGTCACCCGCAAGCGGGTCGGGTACAGCAATGCATATACGACCTTATATTTCATCAGGCTACGCTTGATCGGTATAAATTCAGCTCTGCGCTTTTGAAGATTCGGCGAAAAGTCCGGGTAGAGTGAAACCTTAACCCCATTGAACTTAATGTCCCCCATCTCTCTGGCCTTCTGTAGCAGGTTTACCTTATCATTGTAGTTACGAATTTTCAGGAGTAGCGGTCTAGGGTAGTCACCTGCCTGGTGGGTTTTAAAGGGGACTCGATGTGCTCTTTCGATCGCAAATAGTGGCATGAAGATAGTGGGCCCAAAAATTTCCCTGAACCACCCCTCCAAAAATGTTATGGGGTTGGGACCCTCGCTTCGCTCTGGCAGGCCTATCACTCTGACATTATTTCTGCGACTTCTATTCTCCATTTCATCGAGTTTGGCTGCCTGTATGTCCATTTGTTCTCTTGGCCCTTTAATTTTTCGCCTCAATGGGTACAGATTATCCTCAACTGTGCTTACTCTTTACTCTAAAGCAGTAGTCCTTTCCACAGTCTTACAAAGTTCTTGCCCCATGGTACGTATTTCCTCCTTGATGCTTTTTAGCTGGGTATCAAGGCTAGTAATTGAATCTTTACAGTCATTAATCATTCAATCAAATTATATATCTCTCAATGAAGGTTCCTCCTTCAGCAACATAGAATCAGGTGCAGGGACCGACTCAGGTACTACAGCAGAGATTGCACATAGAGTTCCAGGTTTTCCTCCCCCTGACCCTTTAGTACTCACAGTTTTGGTGGTTGATGGGGTAGATGGGTTTGAGGATACCTGCCCTTGGCTCTTCCTATCTGTTGAGGAGGTCGTCTGTACTTTGGCTTGCGTTGATGCCTGTTGACAGCCCCCTTTAGCAGGCGACAAAGAAGCTGTATGGGCATATCTCTTCTATTTGGCGGCTGCAGCAGCTGCCGTCTAGTTGCCCTTCTCCTTTGCAGCACGGGTTAATTGAGTCCCCTCCTGAGATGGCTGTTCCTCCGCTGCACGTTTTCTGGACATGTTGATTCTTAAGAGAGTTCTTCAAAGATTATTATCTGTTACTATTAACTTGCTATTCGGGGGGGGGGGGGGATTTGAAGACTCCGGCGGCTGTCTCCTCTTATCCCACAGATAAACACTCCACCAGCTGACCTATTCGTATCCCTCCGTGCCAGCACAGTACACGTCTCTCCATCAGCCGAGCCAAGAAAGCAAGCCCCGCAGTGAGATCTCCGGAGCCCGAAGTCTTGCGAGATCTTGAGCGCCCATGGACTCGGCATCCCTGCTTCGGATCTCCACCACAGAACGCGGCTCTCCCCTCACTGCAGTGCAAGGGAAGTCAGGAGGGGAGTCAAGCGTCTCCCCAATCCGGGCACTCTCGAACCTAGGCGGCCAAGCAATAAGGAGAAGCGGAGCACAGCGGAGGAGAAACGCCTCGCACGCTCACCTCACTCTCTCCTGCATCTGGTCATGCCCCCCCTCAGACGAGAAACTTTGGGTAAATATTGAAAAAGAAGTCACTAAGGGCAATGACATGTGTGCATTAGCTATAGCGTATGCTTTGCTTCCTAAAGTCGTAATACCAAAACTCATCACTATTAAATCCACGTTGATAGCTTGGAAATACATATTATCTAAATCAAAAGAACTAGGTGAATTAATTAAAATCCCTGTGCTCTTAAGAATGCTGGACTAGTGTAGAGCCCGTATCTCAGTGAATAATTGGATTTCACAGGGGTTTAATTTGTCAACCTACATACCCCTAGCCTATAAAGAGTTGGTGCTAAAAAAAACGTAGACATTTTGAAAGATTAAAGAAATTTGACCCGGAATCGAGCATGAATATCCCATCAATAATCTGGAGGTTCCTACTGAACAAATACGCTTGTGATAAGAAAGGAATATCCTTATTTTACAAACTTTTCTCAAAATTCCCTAAATCTGTTAAAACCAATAATATGCTGAAATGGGAAAGGGATCTTTCCCTATCTATTTCTTGGCAACAATGGAATAAGGCCATAATTCTGAGCACTAAGCATCATCCTGCGTTGAACATTGGGATAATGCCCAAAAGATATTAAACAGATGGTACCTTACACCATATAAACTTTCCAAAATCTACCCATCACTCTCCCTAATTTGCTGGCGATGCAATGAACAAACTGGTTCCCTTTATCATATTTTATGGAATTGCAAAAATCTTAGTAGTTTTTGGAAATCAGTTTCAACATTTTTTGCTAACCTCACTGGTAATTTACTTCCCCTTACTCCCGCAATGGCCTTTTTAGGAATAAATCTGGATCTTTACTCTGTAGTGTATAAAACAGTAGTAGCAAATGTATTAATAGCAGCAAAGCTGACTATAACAAAACTATGGAAATCCAATGAAGCACCAAATTTATCTGATGTTGTTATAAGGTTGAATACACAAGCTCAATATGAGTTAATGTTGGCGTATAAAAATGACAACACGGTCAAGTTTGAGAAATTATGGCAAATATGGACTAGTCACCCTAGAGCTTCTACCTCACTCAAAAACACGAGCTGCAGTTCTTAAACCATATTTCAGTATTATTCCAGGAGTAATATCAAGGCTTCACAGTTCTCTCCTTTTCTAATTTCTTGAATTGTCCATGATAATTTTTTCATTATTAGGGATGGGCCAAACACCCCCCTGTTCGGTTCGCATCCAGAACATGCGAACAGGCAAAAAATTTGTTCGAACACGTGAACACTGTTAAAGTCTATGGGACACCAACATGAAAAATCAAAAGTGCTAATTTTAAAGGTTAATATACAAGTTATTGTCATAAAAAGTGTTTGGGGACCTGGGACCTGCCCCAGGGGACATGTATCAATGCAAAAAAAAGTTTTAAAAACGGACGTTTTTTCAGGAGCAGTGATTTTAATAATGCTTAAAGTGAAACAATAAAAGTGAAATATTCCTTTAAATTTCGTACCTGGGGGGGTGTCTATAGTATGCCTGTTGCATCAGAGGGGGGCGGGCAGGATTCCAATTGCATCAGAGGGGGGCGGGGTCACCTGTACACGTCCCCGGGAAACCCCCGGCTTTTCCCCTTGTCAGAGGGGGACGGGTGGCCCCAACCTCAGCTACATAAGAGCTGTCAAGCTAGCGCCGTGTCCGGTGGAGGCAGGATCCTGTGCGTGTTCCTCGCTGGAGATCATCCATCGCTGGAGATCGAGAATTGGATTACATCGCTGGAGTAGGAGCATGGATTTATTGGATTACATCGCTGGAGTAGGAGCATGGATTTATTGGATTACATCGCTGGAGTAGGAGCATGGATTTATTGGATTACATCGCTGGAATCTCTTTTTTATTTTTTATTTTTTTATTTTTAATAAAGGACTTGTCCCAAGCCGTCTCCTGTGGTTTTTTAACATTTTGACACTTTCTTTTTGTGAAATGGTAGGGGTATATACCCCTTACCAATTCACATAGGGGGGATCTAAGTGTCCCCTTTGTTAAAGAGGGCTTCCAGATTACGATAAGCCCCCGCCCGCAGACCCCCACAATGGAGTTCCCCTTAAAATCCATACCAGACCTAAAGGGCCTGGAAATGGAATTTTGGGGGACCCCCATGCATTTTTTTTTTAATTTTTCAATGACTTTCAATGACTTTTATGTGTATTGTCTGGACCGACAATTCATTAATAGCCGGCAATAGCGCTAGCACTTTTAAATGACTTTTTTTTCCTTTAGAAATGTCATTTTGCTCTCGGACTGTTATAAACACAGGAAACATGCACTACTTTACAGGCATACTATAGACACCCCCCAGGTATGAAATTTAAAGGAATATTTCACTTTTATTGTTTCACTTTAAGCATTATTAAAATCAAAGCTCCCGAAAAAAAGGCCATTTTTCAAACTTTTTTTGCATTGATACATGTCCCCTGGGGCAGGACCCAGGTCCCCAAACACTTTTTATGATAATAACTTGCATATTAACCTTTAAAAGTAGCACTTTAGATTTCTCTCATAGAATTGTAGCACCTACCCCCGAAGGAGCTGCTGGTATTTGATTGGGCCTTACCTTTCCTCTACTGTCTCACCATATACCGTATATACTCGAGTATAGGTCGATCCGAGTATAAGTTGAGGCCCTAATTTACCACAAAAAACTGGGAAAAACATATTGACCCGAGTATAAGATGAGGGTGAGAAATGCAGCAGCTACCTTAAGTGGAAAAAGAGGGTCAACAATGCCCATCTGAAGCTGTATACCTCCCTGTGTCCTGTGCATGTGTCCCTGTGTATGTGTGCATGTGTCCCTGTGTATGTGTCACCTACCTGTGTCCTGTGCATGTGTCCCTGTGTCCTGTGCATGTGTCCCTGTGTATGTGTGCATGTGTCACCTACCTGTGTCTTCTGCATGTGTCCCTGTGTATGTGTGCATGTGTCCCTGTGTATGTGTGCATGTTTCACCTACCTGTGTCCTGTGCATGTTTCCCTGTGTATGTGTGCATCCTACCTGTGTCCTGTGCATGCCTCCGTGTGGCGATCTCCATCCTCCGTGTGCCATTCTGCACCGATTAGCGTGTGATAATACCATTCGGCCATTCTACTGTTCAAAAGCCGCGCCTCCTCCTCCTCCGTGATAGGCAGAACACTCCATTTCCCAGCAGTCAGCGGTCAGCCTATCACGGACATTCTCTCACCCTCATACCACGGACGAGGATGAGAGAATGTCCGTGATAGGCTGTACACTGACTGCTGGGAAATGGAGTTTTCTGTCTATCACAGACAAGGAGGAGGCACGGCTTTTGAACAGTGAATGGCCGCCGAATGGTAATAGCACATGCTGACCGCCGTCTGTCTACATGACACGCTGATCATGTAGGGAGACGGCAGTGACTCGAGTATAAGTCGAGGGGGGCACTTTCAGCCCAAAAAAAAGGGCTGAAAATCTCGACTTATACTCAAATATATACGGTACATCTTAGGGGTCATGATTTCCTTTCTCTAGTAACTATAGCTCCGACACACTGTCTTTTTCTTGAATGCTTTATTTAAGAAAGATTCTTGCAACAGAGGGGTGGAGGGTTTAGGGGAATTCAGGTACCTTGAATTCGCAGATCAGGAATACTCTCTTTGATCCAGAGGGCAACAGCATCCACAACTGGATTCAGCAACCACCGGACAGGCCTCTCTCACTGACCTAGCAGCCAAAGTGATGCTCGGTCATAGTCTGTGCCACAGACTTTAAGATTCAGTGTAACTGTTACACAATCCTCTGCCACAGGATTGGGTAATTAGCGACTTGTTGCAATATCAAAGGCTTAATCACACAATACCAGTTTCCTTCTTCCGAACTTTCGGTACTGTATGGTATGTGACCCGGGATGCATCCTCCAACTGAGTCTCCAGGCTCTTCTAGAGGCACCGGCCTTATTGCGCAGTCCTCTCCTGAAAAGTCCTTCCCTGGATTCTCCAGTCACTTTGCTTCTTCCCGCAGGTAAGACAGCACAGGACCATCCCTGGATCGGTAGACCTCCCAAGACTTTTGGGGCCTACCTTCAGTAACAACACCTCGGGCCTGCCGGCCCCGAGACAATTTGATGGCAGCGATACACCTTAGGCCAGGAGGGCCATCAGGTCGGAACTCTTTTCTGTCACGGGGTCTATCCCTTAAGTACTCTCTCCCAGAATTCACAGCAGGCAGACCACACCCACTGACTGTTTTCTGGGCAAGTAGGCACTCAATACACCCAGCTTGTTGCAATTTTCTTTCTTTTTTTTTTTTTTAATTCCTTTATTTTCCAACAATAAGTGTTACAATTCAGTAGACACAACAAAGAAACATCATACAGCTTATATGTATATAATAAAACAAGGATTGAGATAAGTCGTTGACAAAGTCAGTTGCCAATACAAAAGTGTATAGTAACATTTCCCTTGATTACATGATCTGTGAAAACATATATGGGACATAAAAAAGAATCACACACAATAACTGTCTGAGTGTCCCACCGGGGAGGTTTCCTGAGAATAACCCTTTTTAAACGTTTAGATCGTATAACTATCATGACCAAACGGTGAATAAAATACTCTCCACTGGCCAGGGATGAAACTCCCTAGAAAGCCAGCAGAGTCCAGCCGTGGGATACTACCAAAGTGTGATGCAAACCATGATATACAACATATCTGACTAAACCTTCCCATAGCTGGAAAATTATAAAGGGGGGATAAAACAAAAAGAAAAAGAGAGGGGAGGTGTGGGGAAAAAAGCAGTAAAAGACAGAAGAAAAAGGGCGTACAAAATAGAGACAAAAGTAGAAGAGGAAGGAGAGGAAGGCGGGGCCCCCAGACCGGGGATCATTCAGTCTATGCCACCTCACGGAGGTATGCCTCGGAGTAGATAAATTGCTGCCAGGGTCGCCACGTCTCCCGAAAGGCCTCCTCCCTGCCGTACAAAGTGGCAGTAAGATCTTCCATATCGCGCAGCTCATTGACCTTGGCATACCACTGGATTTTCGTTGGTGGGGTCTCCGATCTCCAAGATAAGGGAATGCAAGCCTTGGCAGCATTCAGTAGCTGTATAGTAAGGGAGGCTTTATATTTCTTGATTGGTCGTCTAGAGAGGTGCAACAGACACGCCCCAGGATCCCCCTCCAGAGTGGCACCCGTCAGATGTTCGATCGTGCGTGCCACCTCCCGCCAGTAGGGTTTGATTCTGGAACAGTCCCAAAAAATGTGGAACATTGTTCCTTCCCCCGTCCCACAGCGCCAGCACAGACTTGGAACCTGCGGGAAAAACCGATGCAGAGTGGATGGCACTCTGTACCATCTAGTCACAATTTTGTAACAGGTCTCCTGGACCCTGGTGGCCAGAGAGGATTTTTGGGCAAAATGTAAAATCTTCTCCCTCTGTGATTCATCAAAGTGAACTCCTAAATCGTCCTCCCATTTAGAGAGGAAAGGGGGGATAAACCCCTCTGCCAGAGAAATCAGAGAGGAATAAATTAAGGACAGAGAGTGGCGTATAGGTTCCCTGCGGTGACATATTCGTTCCAACTCAGTAAGGGGGCGTGAACTGCCCAGAGTCCGTGCGCATTGGCGTAAATAGTTACGCAGTTGGAGTCCACTCAAGAAGTCCAGTGGCGGGTTGGAACCTTCCAATCCGGCAGCCGCACTAAGCTGACCATTTGGTCCAAGAAAGTCGTGAAGGTGTGGCCACCTTCCCTCCGCCGACAGGGACCTATAAATTGGACCCTGGCAGCCAGGTGGGAAGTCTGGGTTACCCAAGATCGGCACCATGGGGGATGGCATGGGGGATACAGAGGATTTGCGAAAGGTTTCTCTAGCGACCTGCAATGTGCTTCCTAAGGTAGGGTGGTCGACAAGGGCCTTTGGAAAGGGGGTGGCGATCCAAGGCCAGCTCTTGGCTGTGCCGTCGGAGTCCTCCAACTCCATTGTTACCCATTGTTTTGCCTCCGCATGACAGTGCCAGTCAATTAGTCTGGTAAGATGCGTTGCCCTATAGTAGGCTTTCATGTCTGGGAGTCCAACCCCTCCCCTGTGTTTTTCCATATGGAGTAATTGCAATTTGATGCGTGGCTGCCGGTGTGACCAGACAAACTCTCGGAATAATGTGTCAATTCGCTTGAAGAAAGGGGGTGGAAGGCGGATGGGAAGGGCTTGTAGTAGGTAGAGCACCCTCGGCAGTGCGGTCATCTTGATGGCGTTACAACGTCCAAACCATGTTAAAGTGAGGGAGTGCCAATGATGTAGGTCAGTTTTGAGACTATGAAGCAATGGGGTAAAATTTGCTTGATAGAGATTGGCAGGGTCAGGTGTAATAGCTATTCCTAAGTAGGGGATGGTGTTGGTTGCCCAATGGAATTGGTATTCTGAGCGCAGTTGCCGAATTGTGTTCGAACCCAGTGTGATATTAAGCAGGGAGGATTTGGTCATATTTATTTAAAAAGGGGATAGTGCCGTATATTCCTGCAGGGAATGAAGCAATATGGGGAGTGAGGCAAGTGGGTCTGTCAGGAAGAAGATGAGGTCTTCCGCAAAGGCAGCAACCTTGTGTGCCCCAGGGGATTTGCCAATAATGTGCGGGTTTGCCCGTATCCTACACAGCAGTGGTTCCAGGGTGAGTATAAAGATCAACGGGGACAAGGGACAGCCCTGTCGGGTACCGTTTCAAATATTAAAATAACCCGACCTAGTCTCTTTAACCTTAACCGCGGCTGTAGGACAGGAGTAGAGTGACAATATCCAGCTGAGCATCGAGGCGCGAAGACCAATATGCTCTAAAGTGGCCCTTACAAAAGTTCAATCCACCCGGTCGAAGGCCTTCTCCGCGTCTGTTGACAGCAGGAGAAGGGGTCACCGTGATGTCCTAGCGGCGTGGACAAGGTTAATCACCCTAATAGTGTTGTCGCAGGGTTCTCGCTGTGGTACAAAGCCTGCTTGGTCTTTGTGGATTAGGCTCGGTATATGTGGAAGTAACCTGTTTGCCAATATCTTGGCAAATAATTTCAAGTTGGTGTTCAGTAGAGCTATCGGCCGATAGCTCCCACAGCGCAGTAAATCCTTCCCCTCCTTTGGGATGAGGGATATGTAGGCTCTAAGGGAGTCTATGGGGAAAGAATTGCCTTTGGTAATCGAGTTAAGTGCAGATACTAACGGTTTAGAGAGCGTCTCAAAGAAGGTCTTATAATAAGCTTGTGTAAGGCCATCAGGGCCTGGGGCTTTCTTTGGTTTTGAGTTTGCCAGCGCTATACCCAGCTCTTCCACCGTAATGGGTTCCTCCATTTCCTCCAGAGCATCGGCCGGAAGGGATGGCATACCCGAAGAGGCTAGGTATGTGCAGGGGGTGAAACCCCCGGCGGAGTAAGGATCTTCGAGAGGGGGCCTGTCTAAGTTGTAAAGACCACTATAAAACGATCGAAACTCCTCTGCCATATCGGAGGATGTAAACACCTTCCGGCCAGATGAGGACAGGATGTGGGAAATGTAGGTTTTGGTACGGGGGCCTCGTAGTGCTCTAGCCAAAAGGGAACCAGGTTATTGGAGAACTCATACATCGTACGTCGTGCCCATGCCAATTTCTCTTTCGTTTTGTGTAATAGGAGTGAGCGAAGTTCTTTGCGTGCTTTGAGTAACTCCTGGTAGGTGGAGCGAGCTAGACTAGCCTTGTGGGATCGACGAGTTCTCTCCCTTTTAAGACAGGTCCCAATACTGATTAGGATGCCCCTGATAACCGTCTTATGTGCCTCCCACATCACTAAAGGATTGGAGACCGAGGCTTCGTTTAAGGAGAAATATTCCTGTAACTTGGCCTGTACCTCCGCGTGAATCTCCTCAGATTGCAGCAAAGCCTCATTTAGTCTCCACGAGGGTTAGGGTTTGGTCATTGGCCCCAATTGAAGCATCAGGTGTATTGGAGCATGGTCTGAGAAGGAGATGACATCTATAGAAGAGTCCACCACCCTTGTCAGGTCCTTATGGGACAAAAGCAGATAGTCCAGTCGTGAATATGAATGATGGACTTGTGAAAAGTAGGAATAGTCTCTGTCTTGAGGGTGCAGTAGGTGCCACGGGTCTATCAGGCGCAGGGTGTGAAGGTCGGATTTCAACCGTTTAAGGCGGGCATAAGAAAGATGGGAAGCGCCCTGAGAGGTGTCCAGCAAGGGGTCCATCACAAAATTCATATCACCCCAAAAATAAGTATCCCTTCTGAAAACTCCAGTAGCTGTGGTAATAGCCCGCATAAGAATTGTACATGGTCTATATTGGGGAAGTATACATTGGCAAAAGTGACCTGTATGTCGAAGACCTTTCCCTTAATCAGGAGATAGCGGCCCTGTGGGTCTACCCGCTGTGCCTCAAACGTCCACGGTACAGACTTTGCCACCAGAATGCTAACTCCCTTAGATTTGGAGATGGGCGATATACTGTGGTAAGCCGTCGGGAATGATCTGTTAGTCAGTTTAGGAATACGGTCACCATGAAAGTGAGTTTCCTGTAAAAAGGCAATTTGAGTTTTGCTTCTGCGTAATTCAGCTAGAAGTTGAGAGCGCTTTTCCGGGACATTAAGGCCACGTACATTGAGGGAGGTAACCTTTAGGAGACCCATTGCGGCGTCTATTACTCCGACAGACGCTGCTAATAGGATGAGGAGGGCAATCACTTTTAGCCCACGTCCCCGCCCAGCCGGGGGACAACACCACCGAAAGAGGAAAAAGGGGGAAGGGGTTAGAAATTAGACGAGAAAGAGGGAGGATCAGAGGGTTGGTGGAGAGGAGAGGAGGAGAAGGGGAAATTGAAAGGGAAAAGCTAAGCTTGTAATAGAATTACTCTGTGGATTCCCGGTTAACACAAAAATTAGCAACCGGGAGGCCGCCCTAAATGGGGGTGGTCAGTGCAGCGAGGACCGCTGTATATCAAGTACTTATATACCCTATAGAAAAATACAAAGAAATTTCCTGTGGAGAGGAGATGCACTAGGTAGAGACATTGAGAACCAAATAAAATGAGTATAACATTATAACCATCTTAAGAAAAAAAAAGAACAAAAATAGACAAAAACCAGAGCTCCAGTGTATTCCTGGCATACATGTGAGACATAGTAATACCTATTCTCTAGAGCCACCCGGCGTTAATGCACTGCTGAGGTGGCTTTTGAACAGGAGGATCCCGTACGCATCTCGCGTACCTCTGGGCCAACCCCGAGCAGGGACCTCCACATCCTATCTCCCAGTGCATCAAGACCGTGACATCAGTTTCCCAGCGTATAAGATATTTCCCAGGAACGGGTGAAAAAGAGCAAGGGCGCAGGCACCCCATCTACATAAACATTACCCAAACATAACATGAAGGGAGAGAATGTGATATCTACAAAAAACACGTATGAAACTTTGCATCCTGTGAATGTATCCCTGATGGTTCGGCCCCAGAGCAACGAGACTCATGCAGATCAGCACACGACCCCTATCAGTAGCTTGTCAAGTCCTGTCGCGACCTGCAGACACATCGTAAGCAATGCACCCCCCCCCACCCAGCAACACCCAAAAAGAAAAACAAAAATAACAAATGGGAAACATATTGGGCCAGGCAGTATTGGTAAAGATGATAAGGAACCCGTACAAACAAGTCTCCTAGGCATAGTCAGGTTCCTGTACGTCGGCTGAAATGTTCCTGGGTGAGTCGCCAAGATGGGGGGGGGGGGAATCTGTAAACATGGAATGCTGTAGGTCTTACCAGTACCTGTAGATTGGAGAGCGCTTAGTCCTTGGAGGATGTCGGATGTGATCTGACGGCTTCTCGGTTTGGTGGGCGAGATCGTGAGCGTCTAACCCTTTGTTGCCGGGGGACAGCTGGACCTTGTGTGTCCTGAGAGAGCAAATAGTCAAACCAGTTGGGTACGTCGATCGCGGGTCTGGCAATGACATGAAACAGGGCAGAATGTTGATCCGGCGTGCAAAGTTGGAATTCAGATCCTTGTTTCTTGACGATGAGATGGAAGGGGTGACCCCAGCGGTAGGTGGCATCAGCCTCACGGATTACCTCTAACAGAGGTCGCATTAACCCACGCATGACGCGTGTTTGCCTTGAGATATCTGGGAAGATCCGGATGGTGCCCCGTCAAAGTCTATCGGGCCCTTCTCCCATGCTAGGCGCAGAATGTCCTCCTTAATTGTAAAAAAGTGCACCCTGCATAATACATCTCGGGGGAGATCAAGATCAGCCAATGACCGCTGAGCGGAAGGAGGGGCCCTGGGGCCCGGTATGCGGTGCACCCTATCTAGTTCCAAATCAGCGGTCGGTGGTTTACCTAGGACCTGGTTTAGAATGGCAACAACAGTGGACCGGAGGTCTGGGCCCATGGTGGCCTCCGGGATACCTCTGAGGCGCAAGTTGTTCCGTCTGCTCCTGTTTTCGCCGTCATCGAGCCGCAGGTGAACATCCACAAGATGGCGGTGGAAAGCCTTGTGCTCTGACTCTAGTGATGTGATGCGGGCTTCTGTAGCTGTTTGAGAGGACTCAATAACAGTTACCCTCTCCTCCACTGTGTCAACTTGCTGCTTCAAATCATGCAGTTCTCTAGTGAGGGCATTAACAACGGAGGTAGCCATTGCGTTTAAGTCCTGTTTGGTAGGCAGGACTGACACTATGTCCCTCAGTGAACCCTCAACTAGGCCGCTCAGATCCCCTGTGCCATCTGATGGTAATGGAGTGTCCGCGGACATGATAGCAGGGGACAGTTTGGGCGAAGGTGCCCTGTGTGGTAGAGGGGGAAAGTCCTCCTCCGCTGCGGAGGTTGCTGCCTGTGTGCCCTTCTTACTCGTGGCGGTGCCATCTTGCTCCGTCCAGCCGGTGAGGAGATCTGCTGCTGCCTCAGAAAGTAATGGGAGATTTCGGGTCCCCTCCGTTCCTCGGTGGCCGGCGGGTGTTTGCGGCCCCCTGGCATGTGAAGATGGCTTGGCTGCTCGGTTCTACGGGTGATTCTCAGCCCATTCTAGTGCAGAGCTCCCGGCGGTGCGTCCTCACGCTTTCATTGCTAAGCCACGCCCCGCAATTTTCAACCTTGGCCGAAATAATAGGGCGCCATCTCCAGGCCAAGGGGAAAACCACACAACCAGCCAAGCTGAAACAGAACCAGAATTTACAATAATTGCAGTCTGAGTTAAACTACAGCCTCAGACAACTACATTTTTACTTATAGCGTCTGTATTAAAAATACCAGCGCTACATACTCCCCCAGCTGCAATAGACGATGTCCTCATCGTCTAAAAAAGAAAAAAAAAAGAAAGACTCTTAGTCCTGAGAGTCAAGTACCTGAATTCAAATTTGGATGAGGAAGGGAAGGAGAAGGGTAAAACGATAACAACTATATTAAATAACAGTAAAACACACAAAAGGAATTACAGTACACACAGTTCCCCAGAGGTGACTCTCTATCTAAACCACCCCCTCTCCCGGCTTGATAGAAGATCCAGTTGAACCTGAAACAAAGCACGCATATCAATGTATCACAAAGGAAGCAGAACTCCATCTCCTCTCACATGTGTTCTTCTTGTTTTTCTTTTCTCTCTCTTTCTTTCCAAAAAAACCCTCTCCTTTTTCCCTTTCCACTCCCTCCCTCTGGCTGGTATGCATGGAAATATAGGCTGAAGGTACGTACTATGCTTTAACAATGGCTACATTAAAGGTTATATCGTATAATGTTAGGGGTCTTAATGTTGCTGCTAAAAGACACCAATTAGTACGTGAACTTAAAAAAACCACATGTTCAATTGCTTTTCTCCAAGAGACGCATTTAACTCACACAACACCCGTTAAGCTAACCTCATCCCACTTTCCACAGTGGTATTATAGTTTATCAGACACTAATAAAGCTAAAGGAGTGGCCATTGGATTCTGCAGAAATGTATCCTTTAGGTTATCTGACATGTTGGCAGATGACCATGGTCGCTTCCTTTTCTTAAAGGGCTTCATAGGTAACACTCAATGTACTCTTGCAAACGTGTACTGTCCTAATCAAAATCAGTCAACTTTCCTCTCACAAACACTAACTAAACTTTCAAACTTCGCCAAAGGCCTTACTATCCTAGCGGGCGACATTAACATGCCATTGGATCCAACAATTGACACATCCCAAGGCCGCTCTAATATTTCCTTTAAACAACTGAAACTTGTTAAAAAAAAGCTCCTGGATCTTCAATTGATGGATGTCTGGCGCCTTCTCCACCCTAAGGAGAAGGATTATTCACACTTTTCCACAACACATCAATCCTATTCCAGAATAGATAATATATTCCTAGATCATTTTCATCTTCCCCTCCTGCAATCTGCTCACATTGGCACCGCATCTATATCAGACCACGCACCTGTATCACTGACGTTGACCGTGCCTTCCTTACCACGACGCATTAACAATTGGAAACTCAATGATTGCCTTCTCTCTGATGAAGCCGAAGTTTCCATGTTAGCCTCTCATCTCTCACAATATTTTAAAGAAAATAAACCCTCTGACACCTCTCCCTCTGTTGTATGGGAAGCCCATAAGGCTACTATTAGGGGTCGTCTTATCGAGCTCGGGGCTAGGAAAAAGAGGGAGCATGGTCAACAGATTGATCAGGTTCTACAGCAAATAGCAGCTCTAGACAAACAACACAAACTCTCCATGCATAAAGAGCACCTTCAATCCCTCACACTCAAACGTGAAGAACTAAAATCCCTTCTCAATTTAGATACTAAAAGAAAATTCCAACGTCTATCACAGAAATTTTATGAATGGGGTAACAAACCAAGCAAGCTGCTAGCCAGGTCTTTAAAGACTAAACAATCACAGTCCTTTATTCCCAAAATCAAACTTCCAACAGGGAATTTAGCCCATGCAACCCCAGATATTGCTAAGGCCTTTAGAGAGTATTACGAAGGCCTATATAATGTTAAAAATGACCTGTCTTCTTTACCACAAAAAGAAAGAAGAAGCCGCCTGCTTTCCTACTTGAGAGCAGCTAACCTACCCAAATTGCCCATATCTGCCCTCAAAGAAATGGAAGAGGATTTCTCGGTAGAGGAGTTCCTGGTAGCATTGAAATCATCCCCATCCGGCAAAGCTCCTGGACCGGATGGGTTCACCATTCTATATTATAAAACATTCAGCGATATCCTACTCCCTCGTCTCACCGCTTATGCAAACTCTATATCTCACTCTTCAGGTCTACGCCCAGAATCTCTATCAACCCACATCACTGTCATCCCTAAACCCGATAAGGACCCCACTCTATGTAACAGTTTTAGGCCAATATCACTAATTAACGTTGACATCAAACTTTTTGCTAAAGTAATCGCAAACCGGCTGCTCCCTCTTCTGCCCAGCTGGATATCAGCAGACCAATCAGGATTCATACCCAATAGAGAAGCAAAAGACAACTCACTTCGTGCAATATCCCTAATCCAATACGTTAGGAGATGCGCCCAGCCCACCCTACTCCTCTCCACTGATGCTGAAAAAGCTTTTGATAGGGTGGACTGGGAATATCTTAAGATGACCTTACGCCACTTTGGGCTGGGACCTAGGATGTTCCATCGAATTTCATCCCTTTATTCAAACCCCTCAGCACAAATTAGAATTAATGGGACGTTGAGTGACCCCTTTGTCTTACATAATGGAACCAGACAAGGCTGCCCTCTCTCCCCTCTCCTCTTTGCTATCACCTTAGAACCCTTCCTAGCTACAATTAGGCATAATGATAATATTAAAGGCATACAAATAGGCAAAAGATCCCATAAATACGCGGCATATGCGGATGATGTACTATTTTTTATCCAGCAACCACGTATCTCAATTCCCAACTTAATGTCTGAATTCTCTACCTTTCAATCCA
The DNA here is from genome assembly GCF_042186555.1 of Aquarana catesbeiana. Taxonomy (NCBI): domain Eukaryota; kingdom Metazoa; phylum Chordata; class Amphibia; order Anura; family Ranidae; genus Aquarana; species Aquarana catesbeiana. The sequence goes on from NC_133325.1 coordinate 452,921,613, forward strand.
TTTCTAACTTCAAAATAAATTTATCCAAATCTGAAATTTTAAACATCAATATCTCCAAGTCCGAAGCTCTCTCCCTTAAGCCCTTATTTCCCTTTAAATGGGTATTAAAAAGCATGAAATACCTAGGTATATATCTGACTCCCAATCTCCATTCTTTATTTCGACACAATTATATTCCCTTGCTAAATAGGATCAGGGAGGATCTACGAAAATGGTCCAATTTATCACACACATGGTTGGGGAAAGTGAACATAATCAAAATGAACATACTACCCCGCATCCTTTTTTTCTTTCAAATGCTTCCAATGGGAGTACCAGTGGGGTTCTTCACTATATTACAAACTCTGATTTCCAGATATATCTGGAAGGGCGGTCACTCCAGGATATCGAGAGAGCTACTATTTCGCGCCAAATGCTCAGGCGGTCTGGCACTTCCTAATTTTAAGGCATACTATCAAGCAGTTATCTTGTCCAGGCTGGCTGATTGGAAATACGCTTTTAGATCGAAACTATGGGTACAAATTGAATACTTTTTAAGTGGTGTGGATCTCTCGGTAGCCCCCTGGATACCCCGCTCTTGTAGGAACCTAGCTCGATCTACCTCGACTCTCACTATATCCTCCCTAGATATTTGGGACGCCCTACATAAAAAATTCTCATGGAAGTATGATTCTCCTCTACTACCTCTCCTCAATCATAAATATTTCTTACCAGGTTTATTAGATCCAGGCTTTAAATCATGGGGAACGGAAGAACCTCTTCTATTACACCATGTCCTCCGTGACAATATACTCAAACCATTAAACATGATACTTACTCCTAAACCCACCACATTTCTAGATAAATGGAGATATCACCAATTACAACATTTCTTAAGATCCCTTCCCAATCCGCTTAGAGGTCTGAGTGAATTAAATACCATAGAAGAAATATTCTATCCAAAAGATCCCCCTTCACATGGAATTTCTTTATTTTACAAAGCTCTCATTACACTTCAAAACCCTAACTTCCCACCATTCTTGGCCAAATGGGAGCATGACTTAGATTCTTCCCTTACAGATAATCAAAAGGAAAAGATCCTCCAATTAGTCCACACTTCCTCATTGGCCTCAAAAATGTCAGAGGTCAACTATAAATTGCTTACTAGATGGCACTATACCCCAGTCAGATTACAACAAATGTTCCCCGCCAGTTCCCCATTATGCTGGAGGAACTGTGGGAACAAAGCCACTCACGCACACATCTGGTGGTCTTGCCCACTCATCCGACCTTATTGGGACACTATCCGCAATCTAATATTACAGATCTCAGATGTCAATATACCCAACGACCCATGGACTATTCTTTTTCATTCCACAAAAACTCCCATAAGAACATATAAACGTTCAATTATTCCACATTTACTAAACACGGCCAAAGCTTTAATTCCTACTTTATGGGGTCAACCAACAATCCCTTCTATAAGAGATTGGTTACAAATGGTCGATAAGGTACATCTTATGGAGAGCATCACCCACGACATTAGAGGTACCTCTAAGAAACATTCTCTAACCTGGGATTCTTGGAAAAAATTTCAATCTACATCTGCCTATAAGGAACTTATAACGCAAACCTCTTAAACCTCTAGTCTAAGCTTAGCCAACTACACCTTAACATATCATTCCCTTTTGGTGCGTAGACATGCATGCCAGCAACAACCCCCCCCCCATACCCCCCCTCCTACCTTCTGTTCTTTTACCTTTCTTATTCTCCTACTCTCTTCTCTTTCATATAATTTCTCTTATTTTATTTTTTTCTGTTATTATTTATCTCTCAGTTTCTATATACCAAAGTAAGGTTTTTTCCTATGTACACTTATCTTGGTTTATTTCAGGTGCTCACAAAGTATTAACCCTATGCTATATCAACACTTTGTTAAGCTTCTGAACCAATTATTGGAGGGTTAACCTATAAATACTCATTGAAATCTGTGAGTGCTGAAACTCTTGCTGCTGTATTTTCAAGAATGCAATCATTCTGAGATATATGTATATTTTTGTTATATTTCACTTTAATAAAAATATATTAAAAAAAAAAAAAAAAAAACTCCATCTCCTAGAAGATGAACCTCTCCTTCCCAGGCATTTTTTTTCTTCTCTTTTTTTTTTCCAAAGATCTGACTGTAGTTGAGCAAACTCTTACCACCTAGTGGCCGAAACTATCATAACAAGTCCTTGATGCAAATGTTATAGCAGGTAGAATATCTTGACTCGCAGATGACATTTAGCTAATGCTACCTAACTATAATCCCCACAGTCTTTTAGCATTAAGATCCTTCTTTTTTTTTTCCAAAAAACAGCATCAGTGGAGCAGTCACTGTAGCAAATCACCAATAAAAGCGAGGTTCAGGCAATGTTAAAGCTTTTCCTTGTACATCCACAGTGGTGATAAAGTATAAAACATTGTCCTTGCCTGGCCTGCAAATGACCACTTTATCAGCATGAATATGTCTCCCAAAGCTCCAATGCAGTAGACATCCATTAAAACGGTCATCCATGTCTGAAGAACAACCTGGTTTTCTGAAAGGCTTCGGTACTTTTAGATAGTCCCAAACATCTTCTTGGTACCAGCTCTCTCTGTTTCCCATGATCTCCCTCATGATCTCTCTGGAAACATAGGGGAACTCTAATCCATACTCAGTGGCTACTCGTTTGTTCAGCAACCGCTGCGATCGGGCAAGCCTCGGCAGAGATCAAGTGCTTCCCAACCCAGGAGGTACAAAGGAAACTGGCGATTTTTTTTGATTGAAAAATGTATACTTTATTTTGCAAGAAAATATACAAAAAAACAAATACTTTAAACAGGGTACATCCAATCTGTACTGCGACGCAGCGCATAAATACACTACATTACAATACATCACCAAGCATACCAATAAATTACATTCATCCTGCGGTATGATGCCTAATGTGTTGTGCAGAGTAGTAATACCCCGAAACATCACATCATGCATGACGCCGCATTACCCTGAAAGCAGTACTTAAAAACATTTCACAAAAAGTCCAGTCATATAGTCAAATAACATTCAAATGGGCAACGGGTGTGATGGGGAGGTGGAGAAGGTGGGGCAGGGGAGGGAGTAAAGAGTTCACAGGCCCGAAGCTTTATTTGAACTGCCAAAGGATACACGGGGGAGAGGGGGGGGGGAATGGGGAAATCTTCAGACCTCCTCTTCCTCCTTGAAGTCCATCAGGTGATAGTCTCTGAGCAGACTGTGAACCAGTCTGCGACAGTCCTCGATGGACATCCTCTCCCGCTGGTGGATGAGGCGCTTTCTGGCGCACCATAAAGCGTCCTTAAAGCAACACAGCACCCGCCAGGCACCGTCAATGTCCTCCTGTGAATGAGTTCCACAGAAGAGTCCGTTCAACACACCAAAGTGTGTGATTGCAGTCTGTGGTACAAAGTCTTTGAGTTCAGGTTCCAGGGCCCTCAACAGGTCCTGTGCAAAGGGGCACTCCCAGAAAACATGCAGAGCAGTTTCCTCCTGGATGATGCAAAAGGGGCAGTGCCTGTATCTACACAGGTTTCTGGCATGCATAAATGTCCTGAGTGGCAGCCCCCCTTGGATTGCCATCCATGCCAGGAAACTGGCGATTTGTGCACCATACTCACGGGCAGTTTCTTTGGCCCAGACAAACTAATATTTTCAGTGACAGTCTCGCTAACAATTGCAGTGGTTTCCACTCTGGGTGATGTACTCCCCGAGTCCATTGTTATCCAATCAGATAAGTTAAAGGCTGAAGCAACATCATCAACATTTGCCCATAGCATCTCCCGAGACATGGTTTCAAACAGGTCATCGTCTCCAGAGACAATTCTCTCCCAGAATTCACAGCAGGCAGACCACACCCACTGACTGTTTTCCGGGCAAGTAGGCACTCAATATACCCAGCTTGTTGCAATTTCCAACCTTGGCCGAAATAATAGGGTGCCATCTCCAGGCCAAGGGGAAAACCACACAACCAGCCAAGCTAAAACAGAACCAGAATTTACAATAATTGCAGTCTGAGTTAAACTACAGCCTCAGACAACTAAATTTTTACTTATAGCGTCTGTAATAAAAATACCAGTGCTACAGAATTTTAATGGTGTTCCGCGGCTTTTTGAATTTGCCGCGAACACCCCAAATTGTTCGCTGTTCGGCGAATGGGCGAACAGCCAATGTTCGAGTCGGACTCATGTTCGACTCAAACAGATAGCCCATCCCTAGTCATTATATTAGTTAGTGCCTGTTTACAGTTAGAACCCAAGCGTTCATTACTTTGATTGAGATTAGTATGTAAATGTTTTACTGCTATACTGTATACCAGAACCAGCTGCCTTTAATTTTTCTGTTATTTGTATGGAAATTTTAATAAAAATTCTTTAATGATAAAAAAAAGAAAGAAATTCAATTGGTATGAGTGACTTGCAGTCTGTGCCTCTGTGAATAGACGGGACTCCCTGTCAGGTCACCTGAGACCAGGTGACAGATGCACTCTGTAGGAGTCGGAAGTGCACCGCTAAGGTAGTGGACTCTAGGACTGCCTGCTGCGGATTGAACCCTGGGAGGTTCAGGAAACAGGTCTACTGGATCACTAACACAGATCCCACTGGGAGCTAGAGCATAGATTGCCCAGGGCGCGGAGTCTAAGAGCCAGTAGGTGTTCACCGGAGCCTCTAGTGGTGAGGATGGACTGCACTGCAGTCTGGCTCCAGGTCGCAGCCCCCAGGGTCTCACAGCTCACGCTCACGGTAGACTACAGGAGAAGAAGGGATAAGCCAAGGTCGGGGCCACAAGCAGACAAGGACAACAGAGTTCACGCCAAGGTTCAGAGTTACAGGCAAACAGGGATGGTCGGGGACATGCCAAAGGTCAGGGTCACGAGCAGACAGGAATAGTTGAGAACAGGCCAAAGTCGGGAACTGGAATCAGACGTAGGAAACACAGCAAGTACACACGAAAGCTAACACACAATGGTTGATCAGCACCGCTGGCTTGCAGTGCACAGGTTAATATAGGGTTCCCTGTTAAGGCCAGGGGTGGGACCATGCTTAGAGGAGAGGTTAAAAAAACAGCCAGGTGTGAGAGGCTGGCCTCTTAGTCTGAACACATGAGGAGAAGGTAAGCTGACAGAGAAAGATTACTGCATAACCATGACACTCCCTTCCTGGGATACTAACCAGTAGTCAAAGTAACTGGGAGCAGAGTAACTACTGCAACCAGCATATAACATTAATCATAAGTATTTAGATGCAGACCAGTATGCCAATAATACAAGCTTTATAAAAGAAAAGAAAATAATAGTACATACATCCAATGTTTAAGCAGGTATTGTCAGCAAAGAGCCCTGGTGGAATTGTGCATATATACCTGGATATAAATTAATAATAAGGATACCTCCAGGTGAATGTTGCAGCAAGGTTAAGTTGCAGGGTCCCCTGAGAATGATTGTGATGCAGTGTTCATCTTGGTGTTAGAGACCTGAAGACAAGATCAACGATAATAGAGTGATCCTGCAACCATTGTCCAACCAGCCTGGAATGCAGATTATCACAAGTCGAAACTGTGGTGTGGCACTGGAACATAGAGTCAGCCTGTCTATGTTGCGTCTTAGTCCGTACTCGTTTCTAATCTGTCATGTAGCCGGAACTCTATCTACCAGAAATGGCCGTTGAATGCCCAACCTGGTTCTAGCTTATGCTGGTATTTGAGCACTAAGCAAAAAACTAGCTATAGAATCCCTGACCAGAAGGGACAGTATTCACTGAAATAACAGGAGCTGCATATAAACTGTATGGCAACTGTATATATATATATATATATATATATATATATATGGAAAATGTGTGTGTGTATATATACATATATATATGTAGCGCTTACCCCCGAAGAAGCGGCTGATTAATTATTATATCCGTAATTTACGTTTACCACCTGACCCATCGCAGCCCATAAAAACAGAAACAGTCCATATTGCATTTTTCTCTTGCTTTATTAAGTAACATGAACTGGGATAGGAGAAGGGTTTCTTTTGAGATGCTCTTTTGTTGCTTTGTAATCTTTTCTTTGCCTCTCATGCAAAGACCTAGCATCACTGCGGATAATAAGAAATCACTCTATGTGATTTCTTAATCGGGGAAGATGGAAGTAGATTTGATAGAGAATAATTGATAAAGAGTCACTCTGAATAACTTCTTCATCTGCAGAACTTTTCAAGAACAGTCTGTATCTCTATATGTGTATTTGCAGCTTTACCGCCACCTTTTTACCACTACTTCCCATCTGCATGGTACTTCCAAGTTGAGCTAAAGAAAAGTCACTCTGAATAACTCCTCCCGCTTGACTGATTGGAATCCCGGGGCATTGTTGAACCCAAAGTCACAGGCCATCACCACCTGTCTAACTAACTTGCGTATCAACATCCCTCAGCCTCTGGCAGTACCCTTCCCTTGGGCTTTCACTCACGTGATCAATAGTCCATGTGCCACTCATAAACGATCGCCCAGTTTCCTTCCGCTTAGTTGCTACTTCTTCTGCAATGATTCTTTGTTCCCTTTCCACTTTTCTGGCACGCTCCCCTCCCCGCAGGGGCAGCCAACGCCACCAGCGACTACATGCTGTACGGTGTCATCTACTCCTCTACAGATGCCGGTTCCCCACCATCCTTGCAAGGGAGGGGGGCTCTGTTGGCTCCCCGGAGGGGAAACCTCTCCCCTCCAGGAACCAGGCTGGGCTTTATATATATATAAATAATCTATCTCTCATTTGCAAAAACAGACAGTAGAGAGCAGCATATTCCTACAAATATTATCCGTTAAATCTTGCCTATAAAGCAAGCAATATAATAATCATCAGCTAGAGAGAAGCGCAGGCAGTCATTGGGAAGAATACCCCTTGAACTGATGGTCACTGAGAAGAATGACCTTTTATTGATGATCACTGGGAACAATATCCCTTTTATTGATGGTTAGTGAGAAGAATACACCTTCATTGATGGTTACTGAGAAGAATGCCCCTATATTGATGGTTACTGGGATGAATTTCCCTTACAGTCATAGGGAAGAATGTCCGTTGCATTGATGGTCACTGTGAAGAATGCACCTTCATTGATGGTTACTGGGAAGAATGACCCTTACATTGATGGTAACTGGAAAGAATATCCCTTAAATTGATGGTCAATAAGAAGAATGCCCATTATATTAAGGGTCACTTACAGATGGTTTTAAAGGTGGCTGATGTCAGTGGAGAAGCTCCACTAGTGTCACACCACTGCCTTTGTGATGTTGGTCTTGGGTGGCTAGACTTAAGCCCCTGCTCACATTGGGCTAATTTGACATGTCAAATCGCATGCCAAATCACGGCCTATTGCCTTCAACGGTCGATTCGACACAGTGCCGACTTTGCGGCACCATACCGATTCCCAAAAGTAGTTCCTGCACTCCTTTTGGCAACTTCGGGGTCGATTTCAATAGACATCTGTGCTGGAACCCGCACAGATGTCTCTCAAATCACCCTTGAACTCGCACTGAAATGCTGGTTTGAAATCATATGTGTTCAGCTGGATAATTAGCTTTGACTAGCTTGCTTAAAGCCAGAACTGCTGTCCCTAGACGCAGACTACCTGTGCTCAGGGATGGTCACAGGCCTTAATCACATGAAACTGTATGAATCAGGAATAATTATGCCAATGCTATCAAGTAGGAGGTCAGTCTTTAACTACTCTCTGTCAAAAGAACCTCTAGCAACCTCTGGAGGCCTGCACTAATCTGGTCTAATCTTTTGTATATAATATAATAAATATGTACATATTTATATTTCTTTTTTAACACAAATGTAGATAAACAAATAAACATTTTATATACAAAATAAAATAGATTCCTTTTTTATACAAATAAAATGCCTACTGTAAGGAAAAAAAGTCAAAGTATGAAGGTAGTAAAACGTGTTTGGAGCTGATGGGGTAGCACCCCCTGTTTGACGCTAGTTGTCTCTGTTAATGCATTGTAGGATAAACCTAAAAAGTGCATTGCTAGCATTCAAACATGCAATACGCTGATACAAAGCAAAAATCTAATATAAGAATTCCACCAAACACATGATGACCCAAGAACAACACGATGCATACGTGATCCAGCCTGACTTGTTTACTACGATCGCCGGTGTTCTTGATGAATTGAATATTTTGACAGATCTCCAATTGTGTCACTTCCGGTTACTGTAAACCATCATTAAAGATTATGTAAAAGTACATTTATTAAAAAAAAAAAAAAAAACACGTCATACTTACTGTACCTCCGGGCGTGGCTTAGCACAGCATGGAGTAGGACATGTGCTCCCTGAGCTCCGTTCAGTACTCCTGGGTTTCAGGGATCCTAGACACTGGCACTCTCATTTCCCAGCTGGACAGATCCCTCTAGGGACCCTCCACGTGTACCACCCCGGATCCACGAGTTTCCGCTGAACGGGGCCCAAAAGGAACGGCGATCCTCCACACGACGGCAGATTGCAGGCAAGACCGCGGCTTCAGCCTAGTCTCAGATGACGGCGGCCATCTTGCTCCTCCCGGACTCTCAATTAGCCCCACAACCTGGTCTTCCTGACCCCCTGCTACCTCCTTACACAGATCCGACAACCGGCCAGCCTACCCACTGCTTCCCACAACCCTCGCAGGAACTTCGCCGGGCATTAGCCTGTGGGAAATCCCAGGATCTTCCAAGTAAGTAGAGGCCATCTTGCTACACCCCTACGGACATCCTCGATCTCCCAGCCTTTCCCCTGCTCCATCCGGGCCCCACTCAGTCACCACAACACCACTTAACCCACTTAAGTTTGCAAAAGTTGGGAGTGGGGCTACATCATGGCAGCGTGAAAACGCGCGTTGTCTGAGCTCCACACCACATGCCTGCGAGGAAGAGATCACCCCCATCTGCCCAAGATATCCATGCCCAGAGGAGGCCCTAAACACAGGGACATGCGCAGAATGCATCCCGCTGACATCCAGCAGTACTTCACCCTAGAATCACCAAGAACTAGGTTGGCCTCCCAAGACAAAATGGTGCCAGAACCTGCCAAGAGAGACAGAGAGGCAGCGTGGTACCTCCCGCTGCTAAGAATCAGGTAGGAAGCTCCCCTTAGCTTCCTTCTGCTACCGCCAGGGATCTATCCATTCCAAGCTCCAACCTCTCTGGCATACCTGTACTGCTGAGAGAGGATTTACCTGAAAAGCCCTGATCAGCCGTGCATATCTGCTGATTTCACAGATTGCGCCCCCTCCTCTAATGCTGTATTGTCACCTGCAGAAATGTCAGCTATCCTCTTATCTCTACCCACAAGACAAGACATGGAAACTCTTGCGTCCAAGAAGGTATCATCCCTGCGTCAAGACATTACTAACATTTCTCAGAATGTACAGAAGCTTGAAAACTCTGTTGAAATACTTTCCACAGACAGAGACGCAATACTATTTTGATTAGACTCTCTGGAAGGTCTGCATAAACAACACCAGGCTGCTATGACCCATCTGCGCTTGCAACATGACGATTTGTAAAATCGCCACAGGCGATATAATATTAAACTGCGGGGCATCCCTGAGGTTGTTAGAGCGGCGGACCTACGAGACACTGTTATCGGCAGTTGGATAGTTGGATAGGGTGCACAGAGTAAATATCCCTGGTGGTGGAGAACGCACCCAGCCCAGAGATGTGTTATGTAGGGTGCATTTCTTTCTCATGAAAGAGGAGATAATGCAATGTGCCTATAACAGGGGCCCATTTCGCTTGGATGGCGCTACAATTCACCTCCTTCCGGATCTGTCTTGGAGAACTCTGTACATGAGACATCAAATGAAACCTTTACTAGATAAGGTTAGGGACTGTGGCGGCACATATGTGTGGAACTACCTCTTTGGCCTCACGATCCGCCTACGCAATGACAGCATCTTTGTGAATGACCACAGACAACCATCTGAGGTTTTCTGCTTCCTGGACACCGAACCAATTGACATACCTGACTGTTTAGCGCTGGATACGGTTCCCACTGGTCCCTCGCTCTCACAACGCAGACGTGAAGGACCCTCCAACAGGAATGCTCCCAGATCACCACCTGCTGGCCCACATTCTAGAGAGCTATGATTTGTCCTAGATGCTGAAACAAGTCTTATCCTGAATCTCTACCTTACTGCTTTCCCTAACAACATATAGATGACTTCTCACTCATATGACAAAGGAACATACCGCCTTGCTATACCGTTTTCTAGGGGGAATGAGTAGTACCTCTACCACTGGATTAGAAGCACGCTGCTCAGCATGATGACACTGTTTATACATTTGAGTGAACAGCTTACGAGATGAATATACATGCTTTGCCATTGCTCTGGCCTTTAGATGCATGCAGACATAGACACAAGTATAAGGCTTAGCCTTCCTATAGGAAACCCTCAAGGTCCCATGTTGACCGGAACTGTGTTTAGAACTGCTTGGTCAGCTTACAACCAGCAACTGATACGATGTTACAAGGTATGTCCATAATAATGGACTGCTTCACCCCCGATTCCAGTCCACAAACACTGGACACCTATTACATATACAGAAACTTAATAACGTGATGGTTTTTCCTTTAATGTATAGCTTCCTACAAGGTACTATTGAACAATATCCAGAACCCTAGTCTTGAATATAGTTCAACACCTGTATATCTACTGATGCTCCTTCTTATGAATATAGAAGTCAATGTAAGCATAATGGTAGGCTCTGTTAACATAGGAATGTTTTTTCCCTAACTTGGATTCCGAGAGGACCCCTGGGTGAGACCCCAAATATATCCCAAAGCTACCTCCAATTGTAGAGGGTGTTCTTGCCCTATTATCTTCATATTGTTTGGTCAACCATTTGACGGATAAAACCCCTTATAGAACATATTGTCCATACCATCCTATGGAGTCTCCCTCCCCATATCTCTTTATGTTGTGTCATGTAAGTTCTCTCTCGCCGGGATACCCCTCTTGTGAATCCAATATGACAAATGAAGTAGCTGGGATGTGTTTATCTACTGTTGTTGTTTCCTTAAACGTAAAAAGGTTCTAAATGACTTAGCCACTCTATTATGGCGAATCCTCTTCCTGAAATATGTATTATAACTTGTTTTATGGATTTGTGGGGTGTTGCTTAGACTTGCGACTGTTTGAAAACTTTTCCTGCCCACGTAGAAAACAGTGTTTCAGCCTGTTTTGACCTTTAGGCACAGGTTGAACTCTATTGGCCTACACGGCCACCCCTGTTTAGGGTACTTGAGTGTTGCTAGACTTTATACTAGCATCTAAGGTTTTTGTCTTTTCTCCCCCTTCCCCTCCCCTCTGACCCTTCTCCCATCCCCTCCCCCTTTTTTTTATTGTCTTTCTCTCTTTCTCTCCCCCTCTTTCATCTCGCTACTATGGGAGGCCCCCGGGATGTGGCTACCCTGCAACTGTGCTCATTCAATGCCCGTGGCTTAAATGAACCAACTAAACGCTCACAAATACTGCATGACTTTCACAAATCCAAAATTTACATCCTTTTCTTCCAAGAGACCCACTTCCGCACAAATCATATACCAGTGTTGCGAAATAAATATTACCCAACCTGGCTACATAGCACATACTCCCAATCTAAATCTAGAGGAGTGGCCATTGCACTCCACAAATCAGTGAATTATACTCTTCTAGATTCCTGTTCGGACCCCGATGGGCGGTATTTGTTTTTGAAAATATCTCTCAGTGGCAAAACGTACACCCTGGCTAATATATATATTGCTAACCAAGACCAAATAGCTAATACTATTCAATATCTTCACAAGCTATTGGAATTTGCAGAAGGGGTGATCCTTATAGCGGAAGATTTTAATAGCGTTTTAAACCCTACAATGGATACCTCCTCAGGTAAAAGTTCTATTTCTTACAACAAAATCAATAAACTAAAGAGATTCTTGATTCAGCACAACCTGATGGATGTATGGTGCATCCTTCACCCCACGGATAGGGATTATTCCTTCTTTTCTGCAGCTCATAACTTCTACTCCCGCATTGACTATTTTCTTATCAGCCACTATGCACTGACATACCATCCCCAGAGTAGGATCAGGAACATATTATGGTCCGATCACGTGCCTGTGTTTCTGTCCCTCTCCCTTCCCGATCTACCTGATCACGACTGGACTTGGAGACTTAATGACTCACAATTACAAGACGACATATAGCTCCGCAGATATTCAGAACACCATATCCAACTTCATCTCGGACCATAGTAATGACGATACCTCTGCCCCGATACAGTGGGAGGCATTGAAATGCGTATTAGGTGGGGTCTTTATTAAACATAGCTCTAGACTTAAACAAATCCGTCTTGCCCAGATTCAGGAACTATCTCGTCGGATTACTGACTTGGAGTAATCCCATAAACGTATCCAATCCCCGACCACCCAATTTTCCCTATCCGACGCAAGACTTAAACTGCTGAACAGAAGTCCCTGTTTATTAGGGACAAATCACATAAACTGTTTTATGCCGAAGCTAACAAACCAGGTAGAATGTTGGCCAGAGCCCTCCACGCAAAAAATAGCATTGCTTCTATCCCTAAACTCAAACGACCTGACGGCCAACTAACCCATCATCTGAAAGACATTAACGAATTGTTTTGTTCATTCTACCCCACACTATACAACCTGCCACCACGACCTCCAAACATGTCGCCTGTGGACTTCCAATCTAAAATTGACGAATATATTGCTAACACAGCACTTCCAACTATCCCTACAGACTTGCAGGATCTAGAGAAACCATTTATCGAGGACGAACTTGTGCTGGCAATATCCTCCCTCAAACCTAACAAAAGCCCAGGCCCGAACGGCTACTTGATCCGTTTCTATAAATCCTTCCGAGACTCCCTTACACCACTTCTCATAAAAATGTACAATGCCATCTCCAGAGGCTCTCCTTTCCCGAGACAAGCTTTGGAAGCCCATATCATAGTCTTACCTAAACCTGGGAAAGATCCTACACTATGCGGTAGCTTCCGCCCCATTTCTCTCACCAACATTGACATTCACTTATACTCCAAACTACTGGCCAATCGCCTTCTTCCAGCTATACCCAACTTGATACACCTCGACCAGGTGGGGTTTACCCCCAAGAGGGAGGCCAGGGATAATATCCTTAAAACCATTTCCCTGATGGAATATGCACAAAAATGCCAAATCCCAGCTTGCTTGATCCCAGCTTGCTCGATGCCGAAAAAGCAATCGACCGGGTTCACTGGCAATTTCTAGAGAGAACACTTCAACAAGTGGGCCTAGGGCCCAACATGCTATGCAAGATCCTGGCTCTATACAATAACCCTATGGCAAGGATCCTATCTGACCCAATTTGGATTCCTAATGGAACCCGCCATTACTATACATACTCACTATGGAACATCTTGCCACAGCCATACGACACAACTCCAATATTCGGGGGTATTTCTATTGGCCAGCGTCAGTATAAATGATCCCTTTATGCTAATGACCTCTTATTATACGTAACCAAGCCCCACACATCTATACCAGCCATTATCGAAACATTCACAGAGTTTGGATTGGCTAGTAAATTTAAAGTAAATTACGATAAGACAGAGGCCCTTAACATCTCCCTACCCAAACCTACATTAACCCGGGTTCAATCTGTATTTGGATTCAAATGGCAACAAAAAGCTGTCAAATATCTGGGGATCCAAATTCCTACTGCCTTGCCCTCCCTGACAGATCTAAACTATACGCCTCTTATAAGAACATTGCGAATGTGCCTTGAATCTTATGACAAACCGAACATCTCCTGGTTTGGCCGAATGAACGCTGTCAAAATGGACATTCTGCCTAAATTTGTATACATCTTTGAGGCAACTCCTAGCCCCCCTCCTCGTGGTTTCTTCCAATCATTCAACAAGGCTATTCGGGACTTCATATGGCGTCATAGGAAGTCCAGGATTGGCTTTCATATTTTAGCTTTGCCTAAAAATAGAGGAGGCGTTGCTCTTCCTGACCTACGGCTGTACTTTCACGCTGCATCGTTGATCAGAATAGTCGATTGGTACCATGGCTCTTCCACTAAACTGTGGACATCATTAGAAAACGACCAAATATCTCCCGACCTCACATCCCTTCCATGGACACACAGACCCCCCACAGACCTAATGCCCTTAGTGACCTCTGCTACGTTGCGAATTTGGGACAACTACCTTACCAAAGGTTTATTGTCCTCAAGACCCAGTCCCTTGACTCCATTATTTGATATCAACTCTTTCCCTCCGACTTGTGCTAAACCTAAATTTCTTGTTTGGCAAAAGACATATGCCCTCTGTTAAAACATACACTTCGTTCTGGAAAACCAATTCCCCTATCTGACTTGCTCTCTTCTTGCCACAACCCCTCTATGGCGTGGCTTGAACATACTCAACTAACGCACCTTATAAACAAAATACCGAACGTTGACAATTTGACAAGACCATATACAGCCTTTGAGTCACTGTTATCCCAGTCGGACAGACCAGAGCATTCACTATCCCTGATATATCAGATATTGATTCAGGTCTCTTATCCAAACCCACCGTCATTCCTTTCAAAATGGGAAAGGGAGATGAACCTTTCTCCGGGTGATATGGAATGGGGCAAAACAATGGCGCTTTCTTTAAAATTATCTATCTCATCTCATGCCCAAGAACTGAACTATCGTATATTCTCTAGGTGGTATCGGTGCCCCACTGTTTTACATAAGATTGATCCTAATGTTTCAGATATATGTTGGAGATGCTTGCAGGCCCCAGGTAACATGACACACATTTGGGGTATGTGCCCACTTGTTACCCCCTTTTGGGACAAGATTCTCCAGCTGTATGACAAACTTGTAGGGGACAAATATAGTAATGAACTCCGCTTAACGGTCCTAGCTATGTTACCGGGGTCATACAAACAAATCAAGAAGAGCTTAATTCGCCATTGGCTGACAGCCGCATGTTCAGTTATTGCTAGATCTTGGCGTCAACCAGTGGTCCCCTCTCTAGCAGATTGGGCCTGCGAAGTGGATAGGATCGAACATATTGAACGTCTGTTAGCATGGGATGCTGATAAAGGTGGGACCCACACTATTACGTGGACCGTTTGGTTACACTTCCGGTTCTCCTCTGATTTTGACCCTTTTATAGCAGATACAGCCGTTACTGCTCCCCCTGGACCCTCTCATGAGTAGCTGGATATATCTTATCCCCCACTTCCTTTTCTTTCTTATACCCTCCCCCCCCCCCTTTTTTTTATTACTTCTTCATATCTCTTTGCCCTTTCTACTCCTCCTCCCTTACCTTCTTAAGATTAAAGTAATCTTACCAGTAGATATTCCACACTTTCAGGCCATATGTGTTGAGCCTCAGTTTTCTACACCATTGTTTAACGTGATCTACTGGTTACTTGATCTACCTCTACTTGGTTTATTTCTACAATCTTTGATTATATCAACTTGACTATGCTTATATGATATATGTTCTTTTAATATCCTTCCTATCCTAATGTATACTTGTTCATTTAATGGAAATATGTTATATCTTTCCTATGGTTATTCAATGTGGTTTAAAATACTTGAAACTTAATAAAAACAGATTCAACAGTACTTACAGTACCTCCTCTGTGCAGTTGGTTTTGCAGAGAATGGCCTCAATCCTCCTCTTCTGGGGTCCCTCAGCGTCACTCCTGGCTCCTCCTCTTCTCGAGGGCCCCGTTGGAGAGCCGCTCTCCAACGGGGTTCCTCAGCGTCGCTCCTGCCTCCTCCTCTTCTCGAGGGCCCCGTTGGAGAGCCGCTCTCCCTTGGAGCATGCGTGCGGGCGCGCTCCCGTCTCCTGCTGCTGCGTCCATTGACACAGACAGCAGGACTCGACCCCGCCCCCACGTCATTGGATTTGATTGTGAGCAGCGGGAGCCAATGGCTGCGCTTCTATCAATTTATCCAATCAGGACCTGAGATACCGCCTGGAAAGACCGGGTTCAGGTAAGTAAAATGGGGGCTCTGGGGGGCTGCTGCATCACAGGAGGTTTTTCACCCTAATGCATTAAGTTGAAAAACCTTGAGGGTTTACAACCCCTTTATTTAGAGATTTCGATGACTTGCCGTTTTGACACAACACCGGCAATCGTGTACATAAAGACTTTGCTGTTTTGACACAACAGCGGGTAACAAGGAAAAAGTTGTCGCCAAAACGGAGGCGACCATTTTGTTGGTTAGTATCCGCTCATAAAGTCGTGTACCGGAGTGTATGTGGTTGCCGGTGTTGTGTCAAAACAGCAAGACGTCAAAATCTCCAATTGCTGACGGTTTACAGCAGGCATGTCCAAAGTCCGGCCTGCGTTGCAGTTTAATACGGCCCCCTAGTAATTTGTATACATATATATATACTGTATATCTTTTGTGGCCCCCAGGGCCAGGGGGGGGGTGGGACGAGTGCCGTCAGTTTACATACAAGAGAATCTCCTGTTTACTCTGTGGCATCTGTAATAGGAAGTCCCGTCTCCTGGGCTGCCATTGGACGACGGTTCTGTCTATAATAGGAGGCGGGACTTTGTATTAAAGAGGCCGTCGAGTAAACAGGAGATTCTCCTGTATGTAATCTGTCGGCACTCGTCCCACCCCCCTCCCTGTACCCTCTGAGGCTGCAGATAGGCATTGATCAGGCTGCACTGATGGCAATGGTAAGGCTGCATTCATGGCACATGTGAGGCTGCATTCATGGCAATGGTGAGGCTGCAGATGGGCACTGATTAGGCTGCATTGATGGGCACTGACTCTTATTTTGCTTCACAGTTCTTTATTAAAAAATGTTTTTTTCCTGAAACTTCCCTCTTAAAGTGAAGGTGCGTGTTAAATGCAGATAAATACAGTATATCCAAATAACACGCCCGAGCTCATCCTTAGTCCTGAGCGGCGCTCGGGGATTCGTTGGGGCCACAAAAGATATACACAAATAACACGCCCGAGCTCATCTCTTTACCACACACAAAGGCAAGAGAATTTTTGTTGGGCAGTGCATTAGTGCTCGGACGATCACACTAAAGCCTCGTACACACGATCGGATTTTCAGACGGGAATTGCGTGATGACAGACTGTTGGCGGAAAATCCGACTGTTTCTACGCTCCATCGCACAATTGTTGTCGGATTTTCTGCGGACAAATGTTGGATGGAAGGCTTTAAAATTTTCCACGGACAAATGTCTGTTGTCCTCACTACCTATCAAAGTATTGGAGGCCATGAAATGACAAGATAGCACAAAACCCTCCCAAAAGACCCCATTTTGGAAAGTAGACACCCCAAGCTATTTGCTGATAGGCATGTTGAGTCCATGGAATATTTTATATTTTGCCACAAGTTTCGGGAAAATGACAATTTTTTTTTTTCACACAATGTTGTCACTAAACGATATATTTTTCAAACATGGCATGGTTATATGTGGAATTACACCCAGAGCCGATCCACCCTATACGCTCACTACGCAAGTTGCATAGGGCCCCGCAAATTGCTTGAGGCCCTGCCTCCCCCTCGTATCATAGCGCGTCAATTAATGTTTACAACATCCATGACAAAATGAAGCGAAACTATGCTTCTGGTCACGAAAAGAGGAAAAAAAAACACCATGAGAGTGAATTACGGGAATAACAATCAGGTAAACTTGTGTTCTCTCCTCTCCAAGTAGAGTTATGTTTATGTGCGTTTCCATTGTGTTTTTTTCGGTCTTGCTAACCTAGCTGGGCAGGCAGGCAGTGCATCTCTTGGTCTGTGTCTAGCTGCTAATGCCAGTCAGCCATTTTAGCTTTTATTCATTCACAGTTTATGCATTTTTTATATCAAGAATTTGATTTTTTTACTATTTGCAATGTGAATTCTTGATTATTTTTACTAGTAGGGCCCCTTAGGTAATTTTTACCTACCAATTTTTGATGTCAAGAATTACATGTACAAAAGTTAATTCTTGATATCACTCACAGGGATTATTGATATCTGCATCACTAGTTCACTATTTAAATATTACAAGAGCCAAGCCATAGTATAAATAGTATTTTATATTTGAAAATGTATAAAAATAAATTGGGAGCCAGTTTAATTGGGTCTAATGCAGCTTATAAAAATGAGTGATCTATAATTTGCAGGTGCTATGCTTAAGTGTGTCAGTAGAGGAGATGCTGGATCATCAGCCAGTACAAGCACAGACTCAGTTGTTACACATCCAGCCTCCACAGCCAGTACTAGCACACACCCAGTACAGACAGCTTCAGCAAAAACAGCACAAAAACAGCACATCCGCCTTCAGCAAGTACTAGCAACACAGACCCAGGTGAAGTACAGGCAGCCTCAGTCAGTACTAGCAGCACAACCAGAGGTTTACAGCCAGCAGCAGATACAAGCAGCTCAGACCCAAATAGAACAGTTGCCGCTCCACCAAATGACCCAACAGATTGGCCCCCAGTCTTAACAGACTTTATGAGGACTATGGTCCATTCAAACCAGGACTGGATTGTTCTTTCCCTAAAGACAAGTCTAGAAGAGCTTTCCATTCAGGCTTATTACAGAGACAACTATCAAATGGGGAAAAGATTCAAAGGAGCTGGCTTACATACTCAATCAAAAACAATGCTGTTTATTGTTTTTGCTGTAAGCTCTTTTCTACAAAAGACAACAAAATTATAAAGGAAGGTGTGAATGACTGGTCAAATATCAATGCCATTCTGAAACACCATGAGAATAGCCCTGAACACACAAAAAATATGATTTTTTTTAATGAAGTGGACAGAACTTGATCTTGATAAGTCGGGGACAGACTCTTGACCAGATACAAATGACCATTTACGAGGCTAAAAGAAAGAGATGGCGGGATGTCCTTACATGTTTAATAAGTATCACCCAGTCTATGGCTGAATGAAACCTAGCATTCAGGGGTTTGTCAAAAAAACTCTTCCAGCCAGATAATGGAAATTTCCTAAAAGAGGTTGAATTACTGGCAAAATTTGACCCCATTATGGAAAACCATCTCAGCAAAATTAAAGATGGAGAGACACATGCTCATTACCTTGGGCAGCACACACAGAATGAGCTAATACAGATTGTGAGTGGCAAAATTCTGGAAGCAATAGTGACTTAAATAAAAGACTCAAAGTACTTCTCCATTATCTTGGACTGTACACCTGACATTAATCACCAAGAGCAAATGTCCATTATTCTGAGAAGCGTGGATTTAAAGGGAAAGCCAGAGACCAAGGAGCACTTCCTTGGCTTTGTGAATGTTGAGGCTACCACAGGTTTAAATCTGTCCACTGTCATCTTAAATAAGCTGAATGAGCTGAAAATTTCATTTGAAGATTGCAGAGGGCAAACTTTTGATAATGGGGCCAACATGAAAGGCAAGAACCAAGGAGTACAAGCCAGATTGCTCAGAAAAAACCCCAGAGCCGTGTTTGTCCCATGTGGAGCACATACTCTAAACCTTTTAATTGCAGATGCTACCAAATCTTTAAAAGATGCAGTAGGGTTCTTTGGACATGTGCAAAAGCTCTTCACCTTCTTTTCAGCTGGCACACAAAGATGGAGTGTTTGAAAGACACACGTGAAGATAACCATGAATTCATGGAGTGACACAAGATGGGAGAGTAGGCTCAAAAGCGTTCATGCAATAAGGCACCAGGCATCTGAGGTTTCGGGAGGCATTACTGGAAGCCAGACAGACAATCAATGATCCTGTGGCCAAAGTGGAGGCAATAGCACTTGCAAAGGAAGTTGGGTCCTACCGCTTCTTGATTTGCTGTGTCGTATGGTGGGAGATACTGACTATTACAAACATGGTGAACAAGCTCCTCCAATCTGCCTCAATGCAGTTGGATATAGCAGTTCATTTAATCTCGAATGCAAAGGCTTCCCTCACTACATACCGGGAAACTGGATTCTCTGAGGCCCAGACCACAGCCAAAAGCATTTGCGAAGTAATAAATGTGGAGGCTGTTCTGAAAGAGAAGAGACTGAGAAACAGCAAGAGGCTTTTCAGCTATGAGGCTCCTGATGAACCAGTGACTGATGCACTGAAAAACCTTGAAGTCAACTTCTTTAACATGGTGGTCGACTCTGCTGTGACATCCATGGATGAGAGATTTGAAACACTCAACCAGGTGAAATCCAAATATGGAGTGTTGCTAAACTTCAGCACTGCCTAACACATGTCTAGTGAATCTTTAAAGGCTCACTGCATGGAAGTTCAAAATACTCTAAACTTCAGAGATGACTATGACATCAGTGGAATGGATCTGGCACACGAGATTCAGAATCTACCTGATCTGCTATTAGATAAGATGACTGCATTTGAGTTGCTTTCATTTCTCTGTGAGAAAAACCTGGAGGAACTCTATCCTAATCTTTGGATAGCCCTAAGAATTGCAGTCACCTTGTCTGTAACAGTAGCATCATCAGAGAGGAGCTTTTCAACTTTAAAGATCATCAAAAGCTACCTGAGGTCTAAATGTCACAGGAACGTTTGAGTGGATTGGCTATCATGAGCATAAATCATGATGTGGGGAAACACCTGTCCTATGATGACATCATTGATGATTTTGCCTCAAGAAAGTGCAGTAGAGGAATATTTTGATGGTAAGATTTTAATTCAAACATTCAAATGTTTACACATTTGTAACATGTAACGATTAGTGTAAATGCAAAACAAAGGAATACTATGTGAAGAATGTCACATAGTTAAGCAGTCATTTACACTAATCAGATGCTAAGTAAAAGAAGCAGCGCTGGCGACAAATAGATCAAATAAATATTATCGCTGCTGTAAAAAAGTACTAATACTTGAAAAATACAAAACAAACGAATACAGTGGTTAACACCTTCACTGCCTGTCACATTTACACAGTAATCAATGCATTTTTATAGCATTGATCGCTGTATAAATGTGAATGGTCCCAAAAATGTGCCAAAAGTGTCCGATGTGTCCGCCATAATGTCGTAGTCACGAAAATTTTACCAGAAATATGTAGAAGAATATGTATCGGCTGAAACTGAGGAAAAAATTTGTTTTTAAACAAAAAAATTGGGATATTTATTATAGCAAAAAGTAAAAAATATAGTGTTTTTTTCAAAATTGTCGCTCTTCTTTTGTTTATAGCGCAAAAAATTAAAACCGTAGAGGTGATCAAATACCACCAAAAGAAAGCTCTATTTGTGGGGAAAAAAAGGACGTCAATTTTTTTTGGGTACAACCTTTGCACGACCGCGCAATTGTCGTTTAAAATGCGACAGCGCTGAAAACTAAAAATTGGCCTGGGAAGGAAGGGGGTGAAAATGCCCTGTATTGAACCGGTTAAAGAGCTTTGGGTACTAGCCCAGCTGGTGGTATTCATTTGGGACGATTTGCAAGTAGTTATTATTTCAACTGTGCTAGCCCAGTTGGTGGTATTTTTTGGGGATTATTTGAAAGTATTTATCATTTCTAATGTGGTCATTTATATTTATTTCACCTTTTTAGCAATTGGGTAATACCAATGGCCTATTATATTTTTTTGTAATTTGCACTTCACTTATATGGCATTTTGGCAATTAGTAGCTAATTTGTGGATTGCACCCACTATATACCATTATTCACCATTCATGGTATTTGTGTTTTAGCAATTAATAACAACAATTGCGTATATTAATATTTTTTGTAAATTGCATTAGATATGTAGTATATTGGCAATTATTAGTTGATTTGTGTATTGCACCTACCATCATCATCATTCACATTTATTGTTTATTATTGCACGCAGCACTTCATATTTCTTTTATTTATGGTGTGGTTTTATATATTTTTATTTTTTTATCAGCGCTGTATTCGTTTGTTTTGTATTTTTCAAGTATTAGTACTTTTTTACAGCAGCGATAATATTTATTTGATCTATTTGTCGCCAGCGCTGCTTCTTTTACTTAGCATCTGATTAGTGTAAATGACTGCTTAACTATGTGATATTCTTCTAGACAGTCCAAATAGTCTGGTGGTGCCCATACTGATTCTGAAAATGCCCAGGCTGTAGAGAGAACCAAAGTTAATCCCAAAAGCCAAAGTTCAGGGTTATAATATTTATTTTCTTCTTATTTATATTTACGTTAATATTCACTTATTTAATAATATTCACTTGTTATCTTAATATTATAGAAAATACTCTATTCAATAAATATTGTTTGTTTGAACCTCATTCTGTTCTATATTGTTGTACTTATTCTTTGACTGTTTTGTTTAAAGGAGGGAGGATTGTATTGGGAGCACTGAAGTGTCAGGTGTGACTGTGTGGCAATGGCAAATGGTTTACATAGCTCACGGCATCACGGCTCAGGTAGAGGGCCCCTTAGCAGAATTTTGCTTAGGGCCCCAGGGAGGTCAGGATCGGCACTGATTACACCCCAAAATACATTCTGCTGCTTCTCCTGAGTACGGAGATACCACGTGTGTGGAACTTTTTGGCAGTCTAACCGCGTACAGGACCATGAAAATCAGCCTTCAGGCTTTCTAAGGGCGTACATTTTTTATTTCACTCCTCACTGCCTATCACAGTTTCGGAGGCCATGAAATGCCCAGATAGCACAAACCCCCCCCCAAATGACCCCATTTTGCAATGTAGACACCCCAAGCTATCTGCTGAGAGGCATGTTGAGTATTTTGCAGATCTCGCTTTTTGTCACAAAAATACCTTGGGGTGTCTACTTTCCAAAATGGTGTCATTTGGGGGGGGGGGTTGTGCTTTCTGGACATTTCAGGGCCTCCGTAACTGATAGGTAGTGAGGAGTAAAATCACAATTTTACGCCTTTAGTAAGCCTGAAGGCGGTGCTTGGTTTTGGGGTCCTGTACGTGGCTAGGGTCCCAAAAAGTCTCACACATGTGGTATCCCCATACACAGGAGAAGCGGCAGAATGCATTTTGGATTGTAATTCCACATATAACCATGCCATGTTTGAACAATATATCATTTAGTGCCAACTTTGTGTAAAAAAAAAAAATTGCAATTTTCCCGAAACTTGTGGCAAAATATCAAATATTCCATGGACGTAACATGCCTCTCAGCAAAAAGCTTGAAGTGTCTTCTTTCCAAAATGGGGTCATTTGAGGGGGTTTTGAACCGACCGCTGGCTGAAAAGAATGATACCAAGCTGATACCTAAACCTGCAGGCATCCTTCTGGTATAACCACTCAAAGTCCAGCAACATACCAGTACCTTGCTGGTCCTTGTTGGGCATATACAATTAGAATACCGCCCTTCATCCTCCCACTTCTAATGATGGGCATACATGCACCATTTTTTTTTTAACTGTGGTGGCGAAATCACCTCCTACAGCGCTGGAGTCGTATACGCTGATTTACGTATCGTGGGAGCAAACGCTGTTTCTGTCAAGATGAATAAATCAGTGCTGCAGCTGAATGGCGTACCTACTAAGCAAATGATGGTTAACAATAAAACAACGTAACATTACAGTATAACAGTAAGACTTACCATACCTGCAAAGCAAATACAATAAAACATAGTAAAAATAAAACATTTTTTAACGCAATCTGTGCTTAAAAAATATATGCTGAAGCATGGGGGAAATCCGCTCCTAATGTTAGGAGCAAATCGCTCCTCCACCCCTGCCCCATGCTCTTTTTTTTAACTGTGGTGATGAAATCACCTCTGACAGCGCTGGAGTCACGGCTTTATATATCGTGGGAGCAAACGCTGTTGCTGTCAAGATAAATAAACCCCTGCTGCAGCTGAATGGCGTACCTGAAAACAGAAAAATGGTTAACAATAAAACACAGTAAACAGTAAAGTATAAAAGAATTACATACCTGAAAAACAAACATGATAAAACATAGTAACAATAAAACATTGCATTGTAGAATACAGTAAAAAAGAGAAGAACAATAGAGAGGGAACAATATAACGACAACTATTTTTTATTTTATATTTTTTTTCTTTTTTCTTTTCTTTTTCTTTTGGCATCTTTGGAGACCCTGTGAATGTGTGTCCTAGTCTGTGCAGTGCTGTACCCTACGCTAATACTCCACTAGTGTGTGGTAGCGTTCAACACATTCACCAATGCAAAGACCAGGATGGTCAGGACAGGAGAGACAATTATAGCGGGTGTCACGCCTATATCCGCGCTTTCTACAGACATGACATTTTCTTTGGGGGGCTCGTTGGGTAGGGGAACCAGTGAGGACATAAGGAAAATGCCTCTCATGCAGCCGGCTTACTGCATTTGGATTGGGAAGTTGGGCCACAGCACCGTCTGGAAACAGAAGGGCTGTGATGATCTCTTCCCGGAATTTAGTAAGTATACAGACACTTTTTTGTACCAGTGTCTGGCCTTACGGGCAATTAGGTACGGCGCCAACTGGTCGCTGAGGTCCACCCCTCCCATATTAAGGTCATATTCGTGGACACAGAGGGGTTTACCCACAACACTAGTCCTCGTAGGAATTTGAACCATCGTGTCTGCATGAAGGGAGGACAGAACGAAAACATTCCGATTATCCCTCCACTTCACAGTGAGCAAATTATTACACTTCATACAGGCTCTCTCCCCCAGCCTAAGACGAGAATCTACAAGCCGCTGGGGTAAGCCCCGGCGATTACGGTGTCACATGCGCCAATTTGGTGATCAAACAAGTGACAAAAAAGTGGCACGCTCGTGTAGTAATTGTTCACATACAAATGGTACCCCTTTCCGAATAAGGGTGACACCAAGTCCCACACAATCTTACCAGCGTTCCCTATGTAATCTGGGCAGTTCTCCGGCTCTACGTGACTATCTCTTCCCTCGTAAACCATACAACTATATGTATAGCTTGTGGCCCTGTCAAAGAGCTTATACATCTTGACCCCATATCTGGCACACCTGCTGGGAAGACACTGTTTGAAAGACAAGTGGCCAGAAAACTTAATCAGGGACTCATCAATGCAGACAACTTGATGGGGAGTAAACAAGGCTGCAAACCGTTGGTTGAAGTGGTTTACGAGGGGCTGAATTTTGTAGAGCCAATCGTATTCAGGGTCTCCACGAGGACGACAGAGTTCATTGTCATTGAAGTGCATGAACCGCAAGATCTGCTCGTATCGTGCCCTGGCCATGGAGGCAGAGAACACGGGCATATGGTGAATTGGGTCAGTGGACCAATATGACCGCAACTCACTCTTTTTGGGATAGGCCAGGAAAGGTCTTAAATTTGGAAACCGTAATTGGTTTCCAATGTCTGGCAAGGGTCAAATGGGGATTAGCGGCGATGAATTGACCAGCATACAAATTGCTTTGATCCACAATAGATCTATAGAGATCTTCCGTGAAAAACAGAAAATAAAAATCAAGTGACGTAAAATCAACTGTTTCCACCTGAATTCCGAGTTGGCCAGTGAATGGGGGAAGTACAGGTGCTGCAGAAGTGGTGGGTTCCCAATTAGGTTTGGCGAATGCAGCAGGAAGGGCACTATGGGCTCAATGGGCCTGTGTTTGTCTTCTTCTTGGTGGCTGCGGAACACTAGTTGTGCTAGCCATTACACCAGCTTGAACTGCACTTATGGGACTCGCCATGTCACCACGTATTACTGCAGTGCTGGTTTGACTACGACCAGGGTGTACTAGGCCGCTGGTGCTTGCCAGTTCACCAGAAGGATGAGCTGCGCTAGTACTGGCTCTCTGCTCCATACGAGAGCCCTGTGGTTCTTGCACCTCAACAACAGCAGAAGAACAGGGTCTGGTACTCCTGACCTTTGCAGGGACCACAACTCCATAGTCAGAGCTATCTGTCAGGGTGCCACTGCTGTCTACAGGATCATATTCTGAGCCTGAATCTGACAGATGAGTGACTTCCTCTTCACTATTCGTCATGCTCAGAAATGTGTAGGCCTCTTCACTAGTGTACCTTCGATTTGACATTTTGGTCTCTAAATTTACTGGTACACTAGTGAGACTAGCAGGTAAAAAAGCTCCTGTCAGCGACAGATTCAAACACTATGGATTCAAACGCTGTAAGTGACAATGATCGATTGATACTGCACTTGGTTGGGCTGGGCTGGGCGGAGGGGCTAAACGCAGGTGCTAGCAGGTATCTGGGCTGATCCCGCTAACACTGCGTTTTTGGGAACCCTAAACTGCTGTTAGCATAGATCTGATCAGATATTGATCCGTTCAGACACTATACTACTAGGGGAGGTATATGGTGCGTGCTTGGGTGTTAGTGCTACTGGCTCAAATCTGATGCTGCCTGGGGCGACACAGACCCTGACTGACAATAAAACCTAACTTATATCACCCACCGGGCAATCAGGGGGTTAAACCTTTATTGGGTATTATACGTGCCCTTGATGCTGTAAAAAGCAAACTAACTAATCAGCGTCACCTGTAACACTAATACAGTGATCACTGGTGACAAGGGGTGAAAGGGTTAACTAGGGGGCAATCAGGGGGTTAAAACCTTTATTAGGTAATATATGGGGGTATCTGAGGCTATAAAAACCTGACGGTGAAACTAACTGGCTAACTAGCGTCACCAGTGACACAAATATGGCAATCGATTAGTGACACTGGCGACAAGGGGTGAAAGGGTTAACCAGGGGGTTAAAACCTTTATTAGGTAGTATATATGGGGGTACCTGATGCTATAAAAACCTGACGGTGAAACTAATCACCTAACAGGCTAGCGTCACCAGTGACACAAATACGACGATCGATTAGTGGCACTAGCGACATGGGGGTGAAAGGGTTAACTGGGGGGCGATCCATGGGTTAATTAGGGGGCTTTAGGGGGGTACCCTAGACCTAACGGGGGCTACTACTAACTGCCCTAACACTTATTTCAGTCACAAATGACACCAATGCAGTGATCAGTGAAAAATCTAAAAACTGTAATTGGTGACACAGTGACAGGGAGTGAAAGGGTTAACTGGGGGGGGGGGATCAGGGGGTGAAAAGTGTACCTATGTGTGCTGATGTCAGTGTACTGTTGGTGCAACTCACGGTTAGATGTCCTCTCTCTCTCACTGGAATTGAAAAGACTCCACGAGGAGAGATGACATCACTTCCTCCTGCCTGTGTTTACACTTACACAGGCAGGGGAAGCTTTTCATTCGTTAGGAGCGATCACCAGGTGCAGACCATAAATCACTGGTCTGGCCCTGGGGACTGATCACCCCCCTAACGAACCAGACCACCATGGGCGGGGGCGCAAACACGTACAGGTACGCCCATTTGCCCACCCATGCCATTCTGCTGAAGTACATCGGTATGCGGCGGTCAGGAAGTGGTTAAAAAGCTAAACAGAGCCCATACCTGCACCTTGAGGGTACTGACCGCAAGATTTAGTTCTGCTTCACAAGGCATTTTCTTGGTGCACATTGGGCACCTTTTTCTGGGTGTCTCTGTTTTGCTATCTTTGGGTTCATGGGCTTTGTCCTGCAATGATTCAGATGACAAACGCCAGCACAATACTTCCACTGAAGTAAAAACCAATTATCAAAACACCCAGTGGATAACACAATTCTAATCTAAGAATCTTTAAAGTACCGCCTATGCTAGTATGTGCGACACCAGGGCCGTTGGCCAGGAACTTGTCTTGCATACAAACGGCACATAATTGTCGGCCAACAAACATGAATGTAGTGACGTTTTACGTGGTTTTTCAGCTTTTTAGCGCCACCCTTTGGGCACCTTCTGCTATTGTAGTGTTTGGTGAGCACTGATTCTGAGCATGCGTGTTTGTACTTTGGACTTTTGTCTGACGGACTTGTGTACACACGATCGGAAAATCTGACAACAGACCGTTGTCCGCGGAAAATTTATAAGCCTACCATCCAACATTTGTCCGCGGAAAATCCGACAACAATTGTCCGATAGAGCATACAAATTTTAGGCCAACAGTCTGTCATCACACAATTCCTGGCGGAAAATCTGATCATGTGTATAAGGCTTTAAGGTATGTAGCAAACCCAATTCTGGATTAAAAAAAGAACGCAAAAAGGTGGATGACAAGTGACCTGGTGCTGCAGTGGACAGGTCATGCATACAAACCCAGTACTCCTTTCCAGACTTAAAATATGTAGCACACTCAATCCTGGACTCCAAAAAACTGCAAAAAGGTATGACTAGTGTCAAGGTGCTGCAGTGGCCAGGCTGTGTGTGTTCTGCCGAGAATGTTCCCCTCGGCGGATAAGGACCTCCCTCTACTGTGCAGTAGGAGTCGGCGGAAATAGCTGAAGCCGAATAGAATAGAAATCAGCTCTACACGGCGCCTGTAAGAGGGCCCCTCGCCAACATTTCCCGTCGTGATCGTGTGTATGGGCCTCTAGGGTAGCACACTCAATCCTGGACTAAAAAAAAAAAAAAAATGCAAAAGGGATGACAATTGTCAGGGCACTAGTGGACAAGCCGTACAACCCCAGTACTCCTTTCCAGACTAATGCTGTGTACACACGACCGGACTTTTCGTTGGACTGAACTCCGAAGGACTTTTCGATGGAGTTCCGATGGAGTTCCAACGAAACGGACTTGCCTACGCACGATCACACCAAAGTCTGATTGTTTCGAATGTGATGACGTACGACCGGACTAGAATTGGGAAGTTCACAGCCAGTAGCGAATAGCTACCCTTGCGTCGTTTTTTTGTCCGTCAGACTAGCATACAGACGAATGGATTTTTCAATCGGACTCGAGTCCATCGGAAAGATTTGAAACATGTTCTATTTCTAAAGTCCGACAGATTTTTCGACAGAAAAGGTCCTATGAAGCCCACACACGATCGAATTGTCCGACGGATTCATTCCGTCGGACCAGTTCGGTCGAAAAGTCCGGTCATGTGTACACAGCATTAGGGTATGTAGCACACTAAATCCTGAACTAAAAACAAAAAGCAAAAAGGGAGTAGTGTCAAGGTACTGCGATGGCCAGGCCATGCATACAACCCCAGTACTCCTTTCCAGACTTAGTTGTTACTAAACTTAAAACGTTTTTTACCTTAACGCATTGTTTGCATTAAGGTAAAAAAAAGGTTTTCAGTTTCCCAGTGCCCTCCCTTCCCTGTATGAAGAGTAAAAAAGGGGAGCGCTGTGCACAGCTGTATCTCTTCTCCCCTTTTTTTCTTTAACCGCTTACCGACCGGCTCACGCCGATATACATCGGCAGAAGGGCATGTACAGGCATATTAACATACCTGTACATTGCCCTTTAAGACGCGGCTTGTGGGCGTGCCTGTCGCGAGCTCCATGAGTGTGATCGCGGGTCAAGCAGACTCGATGTCCATGGGGATACCCGCGATCGTCTCACGGAGAGGAAGAACGCTGCTGATATAAACAAGCATTTCCCCATTCTGCTTAGTGACACTGACATTGATCACAGCTCCCTGTAATCGGGAGCGGTGATCAGTGTCATGTCACACATAGCCCACCTCCCCCCACAGTTATAACACATCCCTAGGACACACTTTACCCCTCCTGGTTAACCTCTTCACTGCCAGTCACATTTACACAGTAATCAATGCATTTTTAATCGCACTGATCACTGTATAAATGTGAATGGTCCCAAAATAGTGCCAAAAGTGTCCGATCTGTCTGCCATAATGTCACAGTCACGATAATCGCTGATCACCGCCATTACTAGTACAAAAAAAAAAATTATTAATAAAAATTCCATAAAACTATCCCGTTTTGTAGACGCTATAACTTTTGCGCAAACCAATCAAACGCTTATTGCGATTTTTTTACCAAAAATATGTAGAAGAATACGTATTGGCCTAAAATGAGGAAAAAAATGTTTTTTTATATTTTTTGGGGATATGTATTATAGCATAAAGTAAAAAATAATGCGTTTTTTTCAAAATTGTCACTCTTTTTTTGTTTATAGCGCAAAAAATAATAACCACCAAGGTGATCAAATACCACCAAAAGAAAGCTCTATTTGTGGGGAAAAAAGGACATCAATTCTGTTTGGGAGCCACATCGAACGACTGCGCAATTGTCAGTTAAAGAGACGCAGTGCTGAATAGCAAAAAGTGCTCTGGTCTTTGGCCAGCCAAATGGTCCGGGGCTGAAGTGGTTAAATTGCATTCGAGCAGTCACCAGATGCAGTGAAGAGGAAGTGGGGGGCAGGCCTCAGTCCCGCTGTGTAAGTCTATGGAGCACGGCTCTGTAGACACACAGCTCGGGACCACACTCTCCCCATAGCCAGGAGCTAAATATGGTGGTCCCTCTAAAGAAGAGGAGGAGCCAAGATCGTTGCAGGGGACCCAAGAAGGAGGATCAGGGCTGCTTTGAGCAATACCACTGCACAAAGCAGGTAAGTATAACATGTTTGTTATTTTATTTTTTTAAATTTGACTTAAGTAACAATTTAAGGGTCGCCCTTCGCCCTCATTTTGGCTATATTCTTATTTTATGAATACAGTGGTACTTATACATATTTATACATTACTTATAATTTACGTTCTGGACGCGTTGCGTCCCAGTGGGCGGGGACTTCTTCAGCAGATGACGAGACTACGTGGGCACCCGCGCTATAAGGAGGTGAGTTGCCATAGCGACAATAGACGCTTCATAGCAGAGAGAAAGACCGGAAATGTCCCCTGATAAAGCAAACAGGGAGAACGGAAACCGATCCATATGAGCTTGTCGCTATAGTTCAACCATATGGGCAAATACAATAAATAAATGACAAAGGTAAAAAATAAATAAAACATGGGCAATATAATAAACACCTCACGTTTTATCTACATAAAAACATGTAAAAACATCTATAAAAAACCGCAAAGATATATTTAAGCATATCATTTTCAAAATGATAATATCTTATTAAAATGTATTACGATGATAAATGTCAGAGCAATTATAAAATCCGTCAACCGCTGTTACCGACTGCTCCAAAGCAAGACCAATGTAAACATTTGAAAAATTTTTTTAAAACGATTTCACAAATGACATGATCAAAAAAATTTAATGATAATTATCGATCAGAGATAAAACAGTTTGTATCGAACTCTACGTTTAACCCTTCGGGGCACATTACTCTTGTCTCATATATCCAATAGGATTCTCTTTTGCTTAATTGTCTGATGAAATTCCCCCCCGCCAGTGTTTAGTAACCCTTTCAATGCCCCAAAATTTCAGACCCTTCTGATTTTGTTGATGGAGGGCCTTAAAATGTCTGGACACATTGTGGGTCTTAAGGCCTTTTTTAATATTGTTGACATGTTCAGCCAATCTGACATGTAGAGGTCTTGAAGTTCTGCCCACATACTGGAGCCCGCAACTGCACTCCAGCATGTAGACAACTCCAACCGTGTCACACGTGATTAATTGTTTGATCTCATACTCTTGGTTGGTGGCTGAAGCCAAAAATTTTTTTCTTTTTTTGATGTCCCCTTTGGCGTGTTTACAGGGGACACACCTACCACAAGCATAGAAACCCCCCAAAAAAGAAAAAAGCCTATCTGACGTGGGGACTGGCGGATTGAGAACTCCAGGGGCTAAACGGTCCCTTAATGTGGGGGCTTTTTTATAAATAAATTGGGGCCTGTCAGGGAGTACGGGGCCCAAAATTTTATCCTGCTTTAGTATTGCCCAATTTTTTTGAATAATTCTCTCAAACTTACGGTATTGGACATTATAATCCAACACCATTTTGAAATTGTGGTTATCATTAGTAGAAACCTTCGAAGACCCAGCATTAAGTTCTTTTCTATCTAATGACATGACTCTAGACACCTCTTCATCAAGGGTAGATCTGTTATAACCCTTTTGCTCGAACCTAGAAGAGAAGACTTGAGATTGATTTACAAAATCATCTAGAGTGGTACAATTACGGCGCAACCTAATGTATTGGCCCCTGGGGATGTTGCACAGCCAAGAGCTGTGATGGCAACTCCCAAGGGGAATATACGAGTTGCGTTTAAAGTAATTAGTGAGAATAAACTGGTCATGCTTAATACTAATGGACAAATCTGGACAAAATAGATATGCTCCACTTACTGAGCATACCCCATATGACTACAATGATTTTTTAGACCAAAGGGGGGCACAGAGGAACCCCCCTCCGCAATACCAAGCAGCCCAAGGGGAACATTGGAGACAGCCTGTACCATATACACCCCCAAACCCCGGTCCCCCCCGAAAGCGAAAACAAAGAGAGGAAGGAGAGGGGGGAAGCGAGTACAAAAAGTCCAGACCGTAACAGGTAAAGGAATTTATAACCTTAGTCATGTTGTTCTGAACGAAGATGAAATAAAAGTTCTTGACCGAGGTCTTAAATTCGCCCCTATTAAAAATCTCAATAAGTTTAACACTTATGTTAGTATTCAAAAATACGTAAGAACTCTTAACATGAAAAAATATTTTTTATCACACCCTTCCCAGGGATCTAAACCCTTGGCACAGAATTACTCTTCTCTACGAAATAAGTCTACTTTTAATCCTCAGATTTCCGATAATAAACATTTGGAAGTTTTCAAAAATATGGTTTCCAATGACCTAGAAAAATTACAGGTGAAGAGAGTGTCTGATCCACTGTTTATCAAGCGGGGCATAAAATCCCTGACGGACCGTAAGGATATCGTCATTCGCCCTGCGGATAAGGGAGGTGGGTTAGTCATTCTCAGCAAAGAATATTACCAAAATGAAATGAGTCGCTTGTTATCGGACCAGGATACTTATCAGATTTTGAATAAGGACCCTATGCTCACCTTTAAGGATGAACTGCATAATATTATTGAAGATGGTAAGGATCGAAGGATCCTTAATAAAAAGGAAGCTTTATATTTAGACCCTTTATTCTGCAGAACACCTGTTATTTATTTTCTACCAAAAATGCACAAAGATGCTGTTAGACCTCCAGGGCGACCCATTGTCAATGGGATCGATTCTGTTTCTGCACGATTAGGACAATACATTGATTTCTTTTTACAACCTTTAGTTATGCAAACTCCTGCATTTTTGAAGGACACCAAACACATCATCCAAATTCTAGACACCTTGAAATGTTCCCCATCCACCTTTTTAGTTACAGCAGACGTGAGTTCCCTGTATACTATTATTGCCATCAGGATGCCATGGCTTCGGTAGAATGGGCTCTGACTGCATCTTCTCTATCTGGTGGGCATCAGGAGTTTCTTTTAAGTTGTTTAGATTTTTGTCTCACAAGGAACTATTTTTGGTACAATAGAGAATTTTATTTACAGACCAGGGGTGTAGCTATGGGGGCTCGCTTCGCTCCCAGTGTGGCTAATATTTTCATGTCCCACTGGGAGGATGAGGCAGTGTTCCTTCACCGCCCCCCTGAGTTAGTGTGTTACAGGAGATTCATTGATGATCTTATCCTTGTTTGGAATGGTGAAAGATCTAGATTGAACGATTTCATTGAATCACTCAATAATAACACAAAGAACATATCTCTAACATGGACCATCAGTTCCGAAAAAGTTGTGTTTTTAGATTTGTCCATTAGTATTAAGCATGACCAGTTTATTCTCACTAATTACTTTAAACCAACAGATCGCAACTCGTATATTCCCCTGGGGAGTTGCCATCACAGCTCTTGGCTGTGCAACATCCCCAGGGGCCAATACATTAGGTTGCGCCGTAATTGTACCACTCTAGATGATTTTGTAAATCAATCTCAAGTCCTCTCTTCTAGGTTCGAGCAAAAGGGTTATAACAGATCTACCCTTGATGAAGAGGTGTCTAGAGTCATGTCATTAGATAGAAAAGAACTTATTGCTGGGTCTTCGAAGGTTTCTACTAATGATAACCACAATTTCAAAATGGTGTTGGATTATAATGTCCAATACCGTAAGTTTGAGAGAATTATTCAAAAAAATTGGGCAATACTAAAGCAGGATAAAATTTTGGGCCCCGTACTCCCTGACAGGCCCCAATTTATTTATAAAAAAGCCCCCACATTAAGGGACCGTTTAGCCCCTGGAGTTCTCAATCCGCCAGTCCCCACGTCAGATAGGCTTTTTTCTTTTTTGGGGGGTTTCTATGCTTGTGGTAGGTGTGTCCCCTGTAAACACGCCAAAGGGAACATCAAAAAAAGAAAAAAATTTTTGGCTTCAGCCACCAACCAAGAGTATGAGATCAAACAATTAATCACGTGTGACACGGTTGGAGTTGTCTACATGCTGGAGTGCAGTTGCGGGCTCCAGTATGTGGGCAGAACTTCAAGACCTCTACATGTCAGATTGGCTGAACATGTCAACAATATTAAAAAAGGCCTTAAGACCCACAATGTGTCCAGACATTTTAAGGCCCTCCATCAACAGAATCCGAAGGGTCTGAAATTTTGGGGCATTGAAAGGGTTACTAAACACTGGCGGGGGGGGAATTTCATCAGACAATTAAGCAAAAGAGAATCCTATTGGATATATGAGACAAGAGTAATGTGCCCCGAAGGGTTAAACGTAGAGTTCGATACAAACTGTTTTATCTCTGATCGATAATTATCATTAAATTTTTTTGATCATGTCATTTGTGAAATCGTTTTAAAAAAAATTTTTCAAATGTTTACATTGGTCTTGCTTTGGAGCAGTCGGTAACAGCGGTTGACGGATTTTATAATTGCTCTGACATTTATCATCGTAATACATTTTAATAAGATATTATCATTTTGAAAATGATATGCTTAAATATATCTTTGCGGTTTTTTATAGATGTTTTTACATGTTTTTATGTAGATAAAACGTGAGGTGTTTATTATATTGCCCATGTTTTATTTATTTTTTACCTTTGTCATTTATTTATTGTATTTGCCCATATGGTTGAACTATAGCGACAAGCTCATATGGATCGGTTTCCGTTCTCCCTGTTTGCTTTATCAGGGGACATTTCCGGTCTTTCTCTCTGCTATGAAGCGTCTATTGTCGCTATGGCAACTCACCTCCTTATAGCGCGGGTGCCCACGTAGTCTCGTCATCTGCTGAAGAAGTCCCCGCCCACTGGGACGCAACGTGTCCAGAACGTAACGGCGTGACGTCACCCGCTGCTACCGCGCATGCTCCACTCCGTGTCTCTACACGGCGGTGTTTCGATATTTATGCTGTGTTCGTTCTGGCACTTGTGAAGTGCCGCTTTTGTAAGTGTTACCTTTATCATTATTTTAATAAATTGTAGAATACAGAGAGCACTATTTTTGTCCTCTTTTTGCATTACATATGCTATGTGAGAACCAGCCTCACCTACAGCCCAGCCTAGAGCCATCTTGACCCACTGCCCCAGTGTTTCCTGACGGATTATCAGCATCTGAAAAAGGATCTCTTGTTGATTGACCCTTATGGGAATGCCTTATTGACCCTTTATAACTTAAGGGTCCTGGTCATCAGGTGAGAGGCCACTCAGTGTATCGGTGTTGGGCACATTCATCAATCACTCTATTGGCATGCTGACACGTGTGGTGGATACTCACTGAATATCTTGGACATTATTATTGCTACATTTATCAATTATAGGACTGTTTGTTATGTTCCTCTGAAGGACTATTTGTTCTACTGATACCTCTGCATTTATCCCTTGAAGTCTACTAGTTTAAATTTTTTTATTTTTTAGCGCTGCACCTTATTTTGTAATTTTTAGATTAAGGGATTTGATTGTGTTGACCCTGGTGTACAGCTGCTTTGTAGTTTTTGCATATATGCGCTGATTTACTCATCTCATTATACATTACTTATAGATGGATGGTTGTCGCTTGCCCCTGATGAGTGATGGTTCACGAAACGCGTCGAGCATACTGTGCGACAACTCTATTTGATCGACCAATACATGACCAATCTAATGTACCCACTATTGTTTATTTGATTGTTGTATTTTTTATTGCTGCTAATTTGTTGTAGCTATGATCTTAATGTAACATTTTGATTCCTTTATATCTTGCAACATGGTTACAATTGTAAAACGATGTTTTAATAAAGTACTTCTTGAAATGTGCATTCACCTTTGGTATATGGATCAATGTATTAACACTTAGGTCTTGCTCACTGTATCAATTTTTGGAAACACACCTCATTTAAAGTCCCAAACTCTTTTCTCTTTTTTTGGCAACGCCACAGGGATGGAGGTGCATATTCATGTGCACCTCATATAAAGTCCCAAACTTTTTCCTTTTTTGCCTTGTAGCACATTAAATCCTGGACTAAAAGAAAAACTGCAAAAGGGATGACAAGTGTCCAGACGCTGTGGTGGCCAGGCCATGCGTACAACCCCAGTACTCCTTTCCAAACTTAGGGTATGTTGCACACTCAATCCTGAAATAATTAAAAAAAACAATGCAAAGGGACATCACAACTGTCAGGGTGCTGTGGTGGCCAGGCCGTGCGTACAACCCCAGTACTGCTTTCCAGACTTAGGCTTCATGTACATGGGATGTTTCTCAACCTCTCCTGAACACTGGCACATCACAGCTAGTAATCCATGTTCAAGAACGTGTGTTTAGCAGCGTTTACAAGACGCGTTTAGCGGCGTTTGAGTTCAGAAGCGTTTACTAAAGATAACCTCAGGAGACCTTCCCAAATGATTAGAAAGCACTAAAAACAAGTATTTATTAACCATTTCAGCCATTCTGTGAGAGAACAGTGTCAATAGCAGCTGAGAAAGCAGTGTGTTTGTAGCTAGCTGTTATTTTTTGGTTGGTTTGTTAATATGGATCCCATGATGAGCATGTGTGAGGAAATGCTCCTGATGTTGTTTTTGCTGAGGCTGAAGACGTAGAAAATTGCATGAGAGGACCAGAGTTTGTCGCTACTGGACACATCCATTGATGGCTCAATGCATGTCCACAGGATACTTTTCTAAAATGTATGTTCAGCTGCCTAATTACCCAGAGAAATCTTTTAATTTTACACGCATGTCAATTGCCACCTTTGACGTTCTCTTGGAAAAAGTAAGACCCTGTCTAGTTCACATGGACACCAACATGAGGAAAGGCGTGCCACCAGAGGAATGTCTGTTGGTGACTCAACTTCAGCGTCAAGTAATGCAAGTCATGTATTGTACAATATAATTGGCTGATGAGGGGAATATGACATGGTATATCAAGCTTGCAGGCAGTGATAATTGAGTTTTTGGTTTGTTTTTCCAGGCTCAAAAGTAATAAATAAAATGTTTCCCGTTAAAATGCTGCTAAACCAAAATGCGCCTAAACACGGGTAGCCACGTTTGGCACTTGAAATGCCTCTAAACACAGCTTCGGAACGCATTTTTTTGAGTTCCAAAAAAAGCCTCTAAACTCAACTGCCTAGAAATGACTATAAACAAACCTGTGTACTGATAAGATAACATAGGGGAGAGTTCAGGAGCAGTTGAAAAAAATGCCCAACTGCTCCTAAAAATCCATTTACCAGCAGCAATGTACATGAGGCCTTAGGGTATGTAGTACACTCAATCCTGGACTTAAAAAAAAAAAAAAAAATGCAAAAGGGATGGTAAGTGTCAAGGTACTGCTGTGGCCAGGCCATGCATACAACCCTAGTACTCCTTTCCAGACTTAGGGTATGTAGCACACTCAATCCTGCAAAAAAAAAAAAAAAGATGAATGACAAGTGTCAACCTGCTGCGGTGGCAAGGCCGTGCGTACAACCCCAGTACTCCTTTCCAGACTTAGGGTATGTAGCACACTCAATCCTGGACCAAAAAAACAGAATGACAAGTGTCAAGCCGCTGAGGTGGCCAGGCCATGCGTACAACCCCAGTACTCCTTTCCAGACTTAGGGTATGTAGCACACTCAATCCTGGACCAAACAAAAAAGGATGACAAGTGTCAAGCCGATTCGGTGGCCAGGCCATGCATACAACCCCAGTACTCCTTTTCAGACTTAGGGTATGTAGCACACTCAATCCTGGACCAAACAAAAAAGGGTGACAAGTGTTAAGCCGATGCGGTGGCCAGGCCGTGCGTACAACTCCAGTACTACTTTCCAGACTTAGGGTATGTAGCACACTCAATCCTGGACCAAAAAAAAAATGACAAGTGTCAACCTGCTGCGGTGGCCAGGCCATGCGTACAACCCCAGTACTCCTTTCCAGACTTAGGGTATGTAGCACACTCAGTCCTGCACCAAAAAAACGGTGACAAGTGTCAAGCCGCTGCGGTGACCAGGCCGTGCGTACAACCCCAGTACTCTTTTCCAGACTTAGGGTATGTAGCACACTCAATCCTGCACAAAAAAAAAAGAAAAAAAAAAAGGGTGACAAGTGTCAAGCCGCTGCGGTGGCCAGGCCATGTGTACAACCCCAGTACTCCTTTCCAGACTTAGGGTATGTAGCACACTCAATCCTGGGTAAAAAAAAAAAAAAAAAAAGGTTGACAAGTGTCAAGCCGTTGCGGTGGCCAGGCCGTGCATACAACCCCAGTACTCCTTTCCAGACTTAGGGTATGTAGAACACTCAAACCCGGACTAAAAAATGAAAAATAAAGAAAGGGTGACAAGTGTCAAGCCGCTGCGGTGGCCTGACCATGCGTACAACCCCGGTACTCCTTTCCAGACTTAGGGTATGTAGAACACTCGATCCTGCACCAAAAAAAAAAGGGATGACAAGTGTCAGGCCTCTGCGGTGGCCAGGCTGTGTGTACAACCCCAGTACTCATTTCCAGACTTAGGGTATGTAGCACACTCAATCCTGCACCAAAAAAAAATTAAAAAAAAATTTTAAAAAAGGGTGACAAGTGTCAAGCCTCTGCGGTGGCCAGGCCATGCGTACAACCCCAGTACTCCTTTTCAGACTTAGGGTATGTAGCACACTCAATCCTGGACCAAAGAAAAAAGGTTGACAAGTGTTAAGCCGCTGCGGTGGCCAGGCCATGTGTACAACCCCATTACTCCTTTCCAGACTTAGAGTATGTAGCACACTCAATCCTGGACCAAAAAGAAAAAAAGTTTGACAAGTGTCAAGCCGCTGCGGTGGCCAGGCCGTGTGTACAACCCCAGTACTCCTTTCCAGACTTAGGGTATGTAGAACACTCAATCCCGGACTAAAAAAATAAAAATAAAAAAAGGGTGACAAGTGTCAAGCCGCTGTGGTGGCCAGGCCATGCGTACAACCCCGGTACTCCTTTCCAAACTTAGGGTATGTAGCACACTCGATCCTGCACCAAAAAAAAAAAAAAAAGGGTGACAAGTGTCAAGCCGCTGCGGTGGCCAGCCCGTGTGTACAACCCCGGTACTCCTTTCCAGACTCAGGGTATGTAGAACACTCAATCCCGGACTAAAAAAATAAAAATAAAAAAAAAGGTGACAGGTGTCAAGCCGCTGCGGTGGCAAGGCCGTGCGTACAACCCTAGTACTCCTTTCCAGATTTAGGGTAGGGTATGTAGCACACTCAATCCTGGACCAAAGAAAAAAGGTAGACAAGTGTTAAGCCACTGTGGTGGCCAGGCCATGCGTACAACCCCAGTACTCCTTGACAGACTTAGGGTATGTAGCACACTCAATCCTGGGAAAAGAAAAAAAAAGGAAGTGTCAAGCCGCTGCGGTGGCCAGGCATACAGCTGTAATATTATGATTATATATAATTATCACTTTATCCGGTTCCCAACCGGCTCACGCACATTTACTGTGGCACAATTGAACCACTGTTGGAAATCCTGTACATATATACAGGGTTCTCTTTAGGAGCCACCAGAGGACGTGCGATCATGTGCACGAGAGCCAGGCATGGGGATTTGTGGGTGTAAACCCACGAATCCCTGTGCTGTCAGGGGAGAGAAGACATAACGTTGTTCTTACTACGTCTTTTTTTTTTTTTTTTTTTAGGAACAACA
Source organism: Aquarana catesbeiana (assembly GCF_042186555.1). NCBI lineage: Eukaryota > Metazoa > Chordata > Amphibia > Anura > Ranidae > Aquarana > Aquarana catesbeiana. Next base: position 452,961,457 of record NC_133325.1, read on the forward strand.
ATATGTCCCCTCCCCCTGTCAGTCCTATCCCCATACAGTTAGAACACACATTTAACCCCTTGATCACCCCCTAGTGGTAACCCCTTTCCTGCCAGTGACATTTACACAGTAATTAGTGCATATTTATAGCACTGATCACTGTATAAACAAATGTCACTGGTCCCAAAAATGTGTCAAAAGCGTCCGATCTGTCTGTCGCAATGTTGCAGTACCACTAAAAATTGCAGATCACTGCCATTACTAGTAACAAAAATTAATAAATAAAAATTCCACAAATCTTTCCCATAGTTTGTAGACGCTATATCTTTTGCGCAAACCAATATCAATATACACTTTTTGCGATTTGTTTTACCAAAAATATGTAGATGAATATATATCGGCGTAAACTGATGAAGAAATTTGTTTTTTTAAAGCATTTTTGGGGCTATTTATTATAGCAAAAAGTAAAAAAAAAAAATTTTTTTCTAAATTGTCGTTTTTTTTGTTTATAGTGTAAAAAATAAAAACTGCAGAGGTGATCAAATACCACCAAAAGAAAGCTCTATGTGTGGGAAAACAAGGACGCAAATTTTGTTTGGGTACAACGTTGCACGACCGCGTAATTGTCAGTTAAAGCGACGCAGTGCCAAATTGTAAAAGTGCTCTGGTCAGGAAGGGGGTAAAATCTTCCGTAGTTAATGTGAAGAATTGTTTTGGAAATAAAAAAGAATTGCAGACACTCACATTCAGGTACAGTAAGGCAGGAAGCTCCTTGTATATGATAATATGAGGGCTGTAGAAGGGACTATAGATGCACATGAATATTTTTGGATACCTACCCGGGCAGTGCCGATCCTGACCTCCCTGGGTCCCTAAGCAAAATTCTGCTAAGGGGCCCTTTACCTGACCCATGATGCCGTGAGCTATGTAAACCATTTGCCATTGCCACAAAGTCACACCTGACACTTCAGTGCTCCCAATACAATCCCCCCCCCCCCCTTTTAAACAAAACAGTCAAAGAATAAGTACAACAATATAGAACAGACATGTACAGTGGGGCAAAAAAGTATTTAGTCAGCCACCAATTGTGCAAGTTCTCCCACTTAAAAAGATGAGAGAGGCTTGTAATTGTCATCATAGGTATACCTCAACTATGAGAGACAAAATGTGGAAACAAATCCAGACAATCACATTGTCTGATTTTTGAAAGAATTTATTTGCAAGTTATGGTGGAAAATAAGTATTTGGTCAATATCAAAAGTTCATCTCAATACTTTGTTATATATCCTTTGTTGGCAATGACAGAGGTCAAACGTTTTCTGTAAGTCTTCACAAGGTTGTCACACACTGTTGATGGTATGTTGGCCCATTCCTCCATGCAGATCTCCTCTAGAGCAGTGATGTTTTGAGGCTGTTGCTGAACAACACAGACTTTCAATTCCCTCCAAAGGTTTTCTATGGGGTTGAGATCTGGAGACTGGCTAGGCCACTCCAGGACCTTGAAATGCTTCTTACGAAGCCACTCCTTCGTTGCCAGGCGGTGTGTTTGGGATCATTGTCATGCTGAAAGACCCAGCCACGTTTCATCTTCAGTGCTCTTGCTGATGGGAGGAGGTTTGAACTCAAAATCTCACGATACATGGCCCCATTCATTCTTTCATGTACACGGATCAGTCGTCCTGTTCCCTTTGCAGAGAAACAGCCCCCATGTACTGGCTAAAGCAGGGGGACACGTCTGGCACTGCAGGATCTGAGTCCCTGGCGGCGTAGTGTGTTACTGATGGTAGCCTTTGTTACGTTGGTCCCAGCTCTCTGCAGGTCATTCACTAGGTCCCCCCGTGTGGTTCTGGGATTTTTGCTCACCGTTCTTGTGATCATTTTGACCCCACGGAGTGAGATCTTGCGTGGAGCCCCAGATCGAGGGAGATTATCAGTGGTCTTGAATGTCTTCCATTTTCTAATTATTGCTCCCACAGTTGATTTCTTCACACCAAGCTGCTTGCCTATTACAGATTCAGTCTTCCCAGCCTGGTGCAGGTCTACAATTTTGTTTCTGGTGTCCTTCGACAGCTCTTTGGTCTTCACCATAGTGGAGTTTGGAGTGTGACTGTTTGATGTTGTGAACAGGTGCCTTTTATACTGATAACAAGTTCAAACAGGTGCCATTAATACAGGTAATGAGTGCAGGACAGAGGAGCCTCTTAAAGAAGAAGATACAGGTCTGTGAGAGCCAGAAATCTTGCTTGTTTGTAGGTGACCAAATACTTATTTTCCACCATAATTTGCAATTTGTTTCCACATTTTGTCTCTCATAGTTGAGGTATACCTATGCTGACAATTACAGGCCTCTCTCATCTTTTTAAGTGGGAGAACTTGCACAATTGGTGGCTGACTAAATACTTTTTTGCCCCACTGGATATAATATACGTGTGTGTGTGTGTATATATATATTGTTACATATCTGAGTGCGGATCCCCCACTTACATCAGGGTCCCCAGAGATCCCCCACTTACATCAGGGCCCCAGAGAGCCTCTCCTTACAGAGAGCCTCCCCTTACATCAGGGTCCCCAGAAAGCCCCCCTTACATCAGGGTCCCCAGAGAGCCCCCCTTAAATCAGTGTCCTCGGAGAGTCTCCCCCTACATCAGGGTCCCCAGAGCCCCCCCTATATTAGGGTCCCCAGAGAGCCCCCCCCTACATTAGGGTCCCCAGAGAGCCTCCCCTTACATCAGGATCCCCAGAGAGCCTCCCCTTACATCAGGGTCCCCAGAAAGCCCCTCCTTACATCAGGGTCCCCAGAGAGCCGCCCTTACATCAGTGTCCTCAGAGAGCCCCTTCTTACATCAGGGTCCCCAGAGAGCCTCCCTACTTACATCAGGGTCCCCAGAGAGTCTCCCCCTACATCAGGGTCCCCAGAAAGCCCCTCTTAAATCAGTGTCCTGATCATTGCCGCCTCACCGTGCCAATCATTGCCGCCTCACCGTGCCAATCAATGTAGCCTCACCGTGCCCATCATTGCAGCCTTACTTTGCCCATCATTGCCACCTTACCGTGCCAATAATTGCCGCCTCACTATGCCAATCAATGTAACATCACTGTGCCCATCATTGCCGCATCACCATGCCCATCATTGCCGCCTCACCATGTCCATCATTGCAGCCTTACTGTGCACCTCATTGCCACCTCACTGTGACCATCATTGCCGCCTTACCGTGCCAATACATGTAGCCTTACTGTGCCCATCATTGCCGCCTTACCGTGCTATTCATTTCCGCCTCACTGTGCCAATCAACGTAGCCTTATTGTGCCCATCATTGCTGTCTTACCGTGCCAATCATTGCCGCCTCACCAATTAGTGCCAGTGGTTTATGTACAGGCACAGCATGCATCTCACGCTGTGTCATGGAGCTCAGTGTGAAAGGTTCAGTCGCGCTGTGACAAATGTCCCTCCTCCTAGACCAGCTCGTGTGATAGACAGAACACTGCGTCTATCACATGAGCTGGTCTAGGAGGAGGGCGGGACTTTTGTCACAGCGTGACTTCACACTGAGCTCCATGACACAGCATAGCTCAAAGCGGCCCCAGGGCAGGCGGCCTACCGGGAAATGTCCCGGTATCCCCGTAGGCCAGTCCGGTCCTGAGCAGAGCCGATCCGCCCTTGGGGGTCCCCCCACAGCGGCGGGGCCCTACGCAGCTTGTGTAGTGAGCGTATAGGACCAATCAGCTCTGTACACAGACAGCCCTCGGTATTCCCCTCTAGATGAAGAGATGGGATTTATAAGCAATCGGCATGATATCCGATATCCGGTAGACGGGCGATCCAAGTACACATATCCACACTATTCTCCCTGCGCAGTCCACTTGCCGCTCGGCCAGCCCGTGCTGAGAAGTAAAAGTCCGTCCAACCAATCATAGAACAGAACAGCTAAATCCCCGGGCACGTCACTGGTTGCCCTAGTAACTGCAGCCGCTTGGTCGGCGATCGTAATAGACAAGTCAGGCTGGATCGCGCTTGCGCCGTGTTGTTCTTGGGTCATGCGCAGATCGTCGGAGGCTTTATCCGACGCGAGTCAGTATTGGATAGAACTGACTCCCTGTGCCCGAACGGCTAACGATGTGAGTGTGTCCTGGTGTAGTGGGCGGAGTGCGGCGCCAGGGGGCGCTCATATATCCGCGTCCAGCACGACAGCATGGTTTGTTACTTTTATACCGTGCTTTGTAGGGTGAGCAGGACAGGTGTGACATGATGGGCTGGAATTTGTTCCCTGGATCTGAAGTTGCAAGTCGAATTTTTACTGGATATGGATCTACTGCGAGTTCAAGAAATGCTGGCAAGTTCCAAATGGTTCTATCCTGAGCATTAATGTCTAGGGAAAGAAATACGTTCATCTCAACGCTTGTCATGATGGCTGGTGGTGGGAAAACAAATCCTCTTTCCAAGCTTAGAATTAGAATGCAAATGGATTGTTATGGTTTTTTTTTTTTTTTTATAAGTTAAGGTGGTGGAGGCTAACTTTTGTGTGGATTGCTCAGTTTGAGTAAAATGGCTTGACCCGCGCTCCCCCGTCACCATACCCGCGCTCCCCCGTCACCATACCCGCGCTCCCCCATCCCTGCCACCATACCTGCGCCCTATCCCTGTCGCCGCCACCACTGAACCTGCTCTTGCTCCCATATCATGGTGCCTGACCACCATTACACCTGAGCTCCACCCTAACTCTCACTACTGAGCCTGTGTGTCACCCTCTCAACACCACACTTGACCCAGCACCACATCTGTGCCCCCACACTGAGTCCCGTGTGAGCATGTCTGCAGTGCTCCCCCACTGTCACCACCGCACCTGATCCCTGCCTCCCCCCCCCCCCCCCCCCACAGTCACCTTAGTGTTACCAGAGCACCTGAACCCTATAATTTCTGTCACCACCATCATGTCTGAATCCACCCTCTCCCCCCCCCCCCCCCAATCACCCCTTGCTGTTGCCACCACACCTAAACACTCTCCCCCGCCCTTGCTGTCACCCTCACCAACCATTTCAAACCCCCCCCCCCCCATCATCCTTTATTGTCTCACCACCAAGCCTATCCCACCTCCCCATCGCCCCTTACTGTCACCACCACTGAGCCTAGTGCCTCCCCGTAATCGCCCCTCACTGTCTCCACCACTGAGCCTAATCACCCTTCACTGTGGCCCCCCCCTCCACACCTATAACCTCTCGCCAACCACTGGATACTCTAACCCCCCCCCCCCTTCCAAAATCTCACCACCGCATACGAGGTCCCCCTAAAATCTTCCAAGCTCATCCTCTCTAATGACCCCCATAAGCTTCCACCACCATGTATGACCCCCATGATCTGACTCTCACCACTGCATATGACCCCCATAATACTTCAACCTCAGTGATGACCCTATAGTCTCTCATCCCCCTCATATGAGCCCCATAATCTCACCACCGCTGTGTCTGACCCCCATTACCACCAGCTCTCACCTCCACTCCCCCCACACCCACTCCCCCCACACCCACTCCCCCCACACACACACTCCCCCACACACACACTCCCCACACACACACTCCCCACACACACACTCCCCACACACACACTCCCCACACACACACTCCCCACACACACACTCCCCACACACACACTCCCCACACAACACACTCCCCACACACACACTCCCCACACACACACTCCCCACACACACACTCCCCACACACACACTCCCCACACACACACTCCCCACACACACACTCCCCACACACTATAGCCACATCCATCCCAATAAGCCCCTCTCACCCTGTCCTTCTGCTCTGATAATCAAGCCTGCCATTATTATATCCCCCCATCTACAACCCTTGCCCACTCTAGAATGGCCAAACTTTTGCTAATCTTTGTAAAAAAAAAATCCTTAAACACTCCCTATATCTTGATGCGTGCCAGGATCGTTCATTAACAGATAATCTGTTCACATTTCTGCTGGTCTAACTCATAATATGAATATTTGGTATAAAGGTGATTCTGATCGAAAAATCCTATCAGTGTGGCTCATTCCCATGTGTTGTAGTAATGTGCAAGCTGCAGTGCCCTATGTCGTGGAAGGCATATGCGTGCACAAGCAGTAGCAGCCAATACATTTTCAAAAGTCATTAGTTGTACTAGGTTGCTCAATACATGGAAAAAAGCATGCTAACAGACTATAATGAAGCATGTTTGCTCTCACATGTTAGTCTGGATGCAGGGCTAGATTTACATCTCAGGAGCCTATAGGCAGAGTTTTCTGGCCCCCCAAAAAAAGGCACCTTTCACACTTGTGCGACTTTGGAAATTAGGGTCACATGACAGTCGTACTTTAGTCTGACTTTGATCTGAGTTGAAGTCCCATAGACCAAGTTTACACAGGCATTCCCTGAAATTGCGCGACTTCAAGTCGCGACAGTGTGAAAGGGGCCTTAGAGTGACTTTGCTTTATTTTAGCAAAAAAAAAAAAAAGTCCAGGAAAAATTTCTATAAAAAAAACTATCCAAATTTTTGATAAATTATAAAAGACCAGATTCCCTAAGTAAATAGATACCCAACATGTCAAAACTTAAAATTTTGTGTGTCCATGAAAGGGCGACATACTTTTGTACCCTATTATTATCTATAGGCAATGCTTTAAAAGCCCTCTATAGGTCATCAGTTTAGTGTAAGGTTACTTTCACATTGGGGTGCTTGGGGCATCGGTGGTAAAGCGCTGCTAAAAAAAAATCTTGGAGGTTTTCCGGCCGCTAGCAGCCGAAAAAGGGTTGAAAGCGCAGCTGCAGTGGCGGTTCGGCGGCGCTGCCTATTGATTTCAATGGGCGGGGGGGCTTTAGGAGCGGTGTATACACCTGCTCCTACAGCGCTGCAAAGATGCTGCTTGCAGGACTTTTTTTGGCGTAATGCCAGCGCATCACCTCAGTGTAGAAGCCCTCGGGCTCTCACACTGGAGAGACAGGGGAGGCTCTTTACAGGTGATATGCAGGTGTTATTTTTAGCACTATAGCGCCTGTAAAGTGCCTCAATGTGAAATCAGCCTTACGGAAGAGGTTTTGTGCTAGAATGATTGCTCTCTGGCATGCACAGCGATATGTAATGTGTATTGTAATCAACGTTATCACATGTAGGTGGCCCCGACCCATGTGTTTACGTACGTGCATATATGTGGGGGGGGGGGGGGGGGGTGGTGTAAGGGGATTTTATGTGTTTGGGTCTATCTTTTTTTCCATCACATTTCCGTCTTTTAGGCCCTGCATGTCTCCTGTGTGCTCCTCTGAATGTATTTTAATGCACATTGCAGTACATCCCTTCCTGGCTATGCTTGCTGGAGAAAGTGACAGGGTGACCTGGAAGTGACAACATACACGTCACTTTCTGGGTCACCAACAAAAAGGGGAAGAGAATGTTTGTTTGTCCGCTGTTCTGCATCCCACCGCCAGCACCCACCATGTTGGTCCTGGGCCCCGCAGATGGGCAAGCAGGGCCCAGAATACATGGGGGTGCTGGTGCGGGGGGTGTGGAAGCAATTGGGCGGCAGTGTAGCTGTCCGAATGCTTCACCTGACAGGTAGGAGTCTGCCTGTTCATTTACACACAATTCTCGTGGCTGCAGCCACCAGATTGTGTGTGAAACCCCAGCTGTCAGGTCCTAAGACGTACAGACCTGGCAGTGAAAAGGTTAAAAAAAGCCTGGTACTGATGGGTGCCCCTCTAAGGAGGGCATTTGTAGGCACATACCTAAAGTGCCTAGTGGAAAACCCAGCTCTGTCTGGGTGTGCATTGCTTTCAAACCAGTGTAAGAGGCTATCTTTCCTGGATATAAATTAAATGCGTTGATTATGGTGTTCCCTTGCTCAAAATAGTGTTAATAGTTATTGGCAAATCTAAAGCTAACTATACACTAAACCAGCAATGGTGAACCTTGGCACCACAGATGTTTTGGAACTATATTTCCCATGATGCTCCACTACACTGCAGAGTGCATGAGCATCATGGGAAATGTAGTTCCAAAACATCTAGGGTGCCAAGGTTCGCCATCATTGCACTATACAATCTTATTGTAGAAAGTCATTTAGCTCTACAAACAACTATACAATGAACAGGTCAGTGCCATTGAGTTATAACATTTTGTCCTTGTTACGTTTGTACAATCTAGGGCTGAAACAACTAATCGATTAATTGTCAACTAATCGATTATGAAATGAATCGATTACTATTTTTCATAATCGATTAATCGGCCAGTAACATAATGGGGTTAAAAAAAACTAAAATGAGTCCCTTTATAGTACAAAGAGCAAATAATTGCTACTGTAAATATTACTTTCACGAGCTCTACAGAAAAAAAAATGAACCCCTTACAGTAGCGATTATCTGCTTTTTTTGTACTATAAAGGGCTAATTTTAGTTTTTTTAACCCCATTATGTTACTAACGTCTTAGACCTGGTTCACATCTATGTGTTTTTTGGTGCTTTTTGCAGAAACGCACTACAGTTCATTTACATGGTTTCCTACGGGACAAGTTCACATCTATGCTTTTTCAGTTGCTGCGTATTTGGAAAGGGTCAAGGACTTTTAACACAAAACGGTGCTTTTTTGGTTCAATATACTTCAATGGAGAAGCTGCAGAAAAGCATGTAATGTGTTTTTGCAGCAATTTCTGTTTTTTAATCTGCCCAGCAACAAATTGGCCAAAAAAAATTTGCAAAAACGCAAATCGCAGCAAAATCACGTGCGCAAAAATCAAAACGCACAGCAAAAAGCACTGCAGAAACAGATCAAAAGCAAACTGCAAAGCTGTGTAATATAGTCAGTATATCTTCTCTAATAGTATATACAGTATATCTCTTCTGTCTGTTGTTCTCAGAGTGGATTAGATATTGGATATAGTTGTTGTGTATATTTACCATTGCATAGAGATATCTTAAGAATAAATTGCCTTTTTTTTTTAAACTTACATGTTAACTAAATTATACACCACACTTTTTTCTAAGGTTATTAACCGACTTAATCGAAACAATAATCGGCCAACTAATCGATTATGAAAATACTTGTTAGTTGCAGCCCTAGTACAATCCCTCTCATTTTTTTAAGTGTTTCATTACCCCCAGCATTTTAATTCCTGATATTTGACTGTTGTACTTGTATAGAATAGTATCCTGTTCTCTTTGCATTGCTGCTTTTGTGTAGAATCTCTGTGTTCCTACCAGTCCCTCTGCTTTCCTATTAAATATTGACCACACTAAGCAGGAGAGCGCAGTGTGGTCAATTCTCTAGCTGTGCTGGGAACTCTGTCTGCTCTCCCTCCAATGATCAGACTTGTCCTGACATCCCCCGCCCCACAGCCAATCACTGGGAAGCTCAATGTACTGCTTTTTTTCCCCCAGCTCTTATGCAGCTAATTATAGAGGTAATGCGATCAGGGGAAAAAGGTTGTTTTTATTTATTGATAAAAAAAAAAAAAAAAAAAAATATTTTGCCTTTCATTTCTACTTTTTACTAAACTGGGTTGTTATACACTGTGAGGGTCTACAATCAACTCTTAAGTTTCCCCTATGAAATCTACCCACTAGCTATGCGATGTGAGGGCCAGCACATTGAATACAGACACTGTGTATTTTGTCTTCTTATAGTTTTGATAAGTTAAAGATGGTAATATAGAATTTGTACAAGCAGAGATTTTATCTTGTATGATCACCCTTAAGCGGACCATACCCTTTACAATCTGGTTGTAAACTCTAATTTAGATCTAACATCTAGTCTATTGCAAGGCATAGATTGTCTAGGTTTGGTAAATCTAAAGACGGTTGTACAGTCTGATTGTATAGGGCTTTTAGTCTGAACATACATGTACAATCAGAATCAGGAGTGTCTGCAGGAGCCTGATATTGCACCTGCAATCAGTAGATGCAATGCTTTGCAGGCTCCATGGGGAAAAAAAAATCATAAATGCATGTAATTTTGCAGGAAAAAAGAGCACTGACAGCGTGTGTATAGATATTATATCCCAAAAACTGTCAATTATCGGTCAAGGAGCAGGGCTGCTGTGTCCTTAACCACTTAATGACCATGCCTATTTTTTTAGACTTGGTGTTTACAAGTTAAAAGCTCTCGCTCTAATGATTGCAGCGATAACTCACATGTGTGGTTTGAACACCATTTTCCTATGTGGGCGCGACTTTTTTTCTTATTTACAGTATTTTACTTTTTATTTTGACACTGTCCTTTAAAAAAAAAAAAAAAAAATTGGGTCACTTTTATTCCTATTACAAGGAATGTAAACATCCCTTGTAATAAAAAAAAAAAAAAAAAAAAAGCATGACCGGACCTCTTAAATGTGAGATCTGGGGTCAAAAAAGACCTCAGATCTCACATTTACACTAAAATGCAATAAAAAAAAATCCACTTTAAGACCATTTGGGCGGAAGTGACCTTTGACATTGATTCTGCCATCCAATGGTGTGGAGCTGAGTGGGGGCCATCTTCCCTCACTCTGCATCCAGTCTGTGAGAGTAGAGGACCTGAACATCTATCTATCCTCGGATTATTACTTTAATCTCTTCACCCCAAAGCAACTGCTAATAATTTTTTTTCGGCTTAGTTACCTTACTCCAATGTCCATCCTAGGGGTACTCATCACTCGTTCAATTGAAACACTGGCTCCAACACTTAGTCCTTTCTTTTTTCTTTCCAAGTTTTATTCGGTAACCTCATACGCAATAGAAAGACAGAGGGTGAAACGGGATTTGGGTACCTTGATGTTGCGGTTGGAGATAATTTCTACATCCAGTGAAATAACACTTCCACAGCTGGATTAGCAATCACTGGATAGGCCCCTCTCACTGACCTAGCAGCCGATGCAATGCTCGAACACGGCCGCTGCCACAGACCTTACGACTCTGGGTGAACACATTGTGAACAATTTAAATGGTCTCTGCTACAGACCATACAGTCTTGAAAGAACTCACTGTGGTACTAATCCAAGATGCATCTCTGACTGAGTTCCCAGGCTCTTCTTAAGATACAGCCTTATGCTCGGTCCTCTCCTGAAGAGTCCTCCCTGGTCACTGCAGTCCCTTGCTTCTTCCCGCAGGCCTGACAGCAAAGAGACCATCATTCTGATCCATAGGCCACCAAGACTCCGATCCTTCCTTTAGTAGCTAGGCCTTAGGTCTGCCAAGCCCGGGGGGGGGGGGGGCGGGAAGCGCAGACTACCCGATAGTCACCCAAGAACCTTCTAAAATGGTGTCTGTGCCCTTAAATACCCCTACCCAGAAATATCGGTGTTAACCACTCCCACCGAAAAACCACTGAGCAGCGAGCAGTCAATGTGTTCGACCAGACTGTATTTTCCAATCCACCAATGATGACAGCAAAACCCATGGTTGGATGGAAATCTGCACAGTCCAACCAATCTGACACAGAAACCATAAAATTTAGACAATAATAAGTTGAGCCTAAACTGTAGCTTCAACTAGTTTAAATTTCAAAAAAACATAGCGTCTGCTCATCAGGAGCAGGGCGCTACACATATATGCGCGCAAGCCTCCTGCTTGTATCCCTACCTTGCAAATGTTACCCCCTTCAGCAGTAGGAGCCCTACAAAACTCTGGAGTCGCTGGGTGGGTCTCTTTGCCAGAGCTCGGTGGGCCCGAGTTGTGATGTCACAAGACTCCCCCCCGCCCACCTCTACACTCTCCTACTCCTATTCCTGAGTTTTGAGTAACATCCACTCAGAAATCAGGAAAGGCACCACATGACTTCAGCATGCTGAGGTGTGGAGTAGCCAATCCTGGGAGAGCTGTATAGGAAGGGATGTGAAGCCTGGAATTATAACGCGCTCTCTCTCATGCCATTCATGAGATAAAGAAATCAGATGTCGGTCACAGCAGTGGGGATGTGGCAACACAAATGTGTCTTTTTTTTTTTTTATCTTACTAACAAGGATTGCTCAGAGCTGAATTAACTCTTTGTGGCAAGTATTCAACCCCTTCCCTGCCAGTGACATTTGCACAGTAATGTAAATGTCAGTGGTCCCAAAAATGTGTCAAGTGTCTGCTCTGTCTGTCGCAGTCCCCGCTAAAAATCTCATATCGCCGCCCAATACTAGTAAAAAAATTTATAAAAATACCATAAACTATAGCCCCTATTTTGTAGACGCTATAACTTTTGCGCAAACCAATCAATAGATGCTTATTGTGATTTTTTTTTTTTTTTTTTTTTACAAAAATATGTAGGAGAATATATATCTGCCTAAACTGAGGAAGACTTTTTTTTTTTTTTGTTTTTGTTTTTTGGGGGGATATTTATTATAGCAAAAAGAAAAAAATATTGCCTCTTTGCAAAATTGTTGCCTTCTTTTTTTTGTTTATAGCAAAAAAAAGAAAAAACGCAGAGGTGATCAAATACCACCAACAAGAAAGCCTCTATTTGTGGGAAAAAGTGGGGGGGTGTACAGCGGTGGGTGGACAGGCACAGGTGCCATCAAGGCTCAGGTAGGGGGCAGCTTAAAACTTTTTTTTTTTTTACCCCCCTGGTGGCAGGGGCCTGTCTGGGCACTTTAGGTTTTCAATTCCTTAAAGTGCACCTTGGGGTGGTCCACAAGCGGAGACTGGGTCTCGGCAAAGGCCTCCTGTGTGTTTTTTTTTTTTTTTTCCCTTTTTTGTTTCCTCTTAGGTTAAAAGCTCAGATTCAGGAAAACATAAAGGCCCCTTGTGCAAGGCCAAAAAGTGAGAGAATTGGAAGAAAGCCTTATGCAGTACCTGCATTGCTTCCTTGGTTAAAGAGGAATCGGCTTCCCTTTTGTGATGACTTGGTGGCCTCAGTCAAAAAGGAGCTGTATGCCACGATTCAGTCATTCCGTGGCTAATACAATGGCTAGTCAGCCCTCCACATCCTAGTCTTCCCCAGGTGTCGCTCTCTGCACCAGAGGAACCTTTTGGAAGGCCCTTCTACCAGGCAATTTCCCTGCTCCTTCCAGTGAAGGTTCAGAAGAGGGTGAGGGGGCGGTAGCCCTGTCTAATTTAAATTGTCCTTTGAAGAATTTGACTGGTTTCTTAGAGCCATACATGTTACCCTGGGCCTAAGTGAGAAAAGAGAGAATGAACACTGCACGACTGCATGTATGCGGGTCTAGGTGAACCTAAAGTTTGGACTTTTCCAGTCCATTCTGTCATTTCAGATTCCATAAAAAAGGAATGGCAGGAACCAGAGAAAAAAAACTTTTTTTTTTCAAAAGCCTATGAGAGATTTCCGTTTGAGGAAGATCCCTCTGCTGTATGGAACGAGGTTCCCAGGCTGGATACTGCCTTGTCCCAGGTCTCTAGATTCACCGACCTGGCCTTTTGAAGGCATGGGGGTCCTAAGAGATCCAATGGATAAGCGGATGGATCTATTGCTCAAGAGAGCTTGGCAGTCTGTCATGAGCAATTTAGAGCCAGCTATGGCTACAAACATGCATAGCCAGGAATTTGGAGTACCTGGGTTAACCAGCTAAAAGCTCATATAGTAGTGGATTCATCTAAACAGGAGATTTTGGATTCCTTTTCTACCCCTGTCCTCTGCGGTAACCTATATAGCGAATGCTTCAGCCGAAGCAATTTAAATGTTGGCTAGATCAGCATTCCTAACAAATTCTGGGGAGCAATGCATTATGGCTGAGGTGTGCGGCACCAAAGAGCAAGCTCTGTGAGATTCCTTTTTTTGGGGATCTTCTCTTTGGCCATGATCTAGATACCATCTGGACAGGACTGCCGATAGGAAGAAATCCTTTCTGATAAAGAAGCAACCCCAAAGCATTTTTTTTGTAACCTCAAAGGGCTCAGGACAACAAGTCCTAGGGGAAAAGGAAGGGTCCACACAAAAACTAAAAGCAAGGGCGGAATCCTTTTCCATCCTCCTGTGCAAGCTGAAAAATCCCAATGACTCGACCTGCGGGTAGGCGGGAGGCTGCAAAATTTTATTCTGCAGTGGTCAACATAACCTCAAACCAGTTTATACTGACCACTCTCAAGGCTATGCAATAGAGTTCATGGAACCCCCCCCAAGAAGATTTCTTGTGACGAATACCCCAAAGGATCCAGCAAAAGCCCTGGCCATGTAGTCCTCATTAAAGGAACTGATGCAGCAGGGCATAGTAATTCAGGTGCCACCAGAAGAGCGGCAACAGGGGTTTTATTCTCACTTTTTTTTGGGTAAGAAAGCCAACTGGGAAATGCCGATTGATCCTCAATCTAAAGCCTCTAAACAAATCTGTCATGTACAGAATGTTCAAGATGGACTTGATTTTTTTTCTGTCAGAAATCTGGTGACCCCAGAATGCTTTTTGGCGTCAATAGTTTAAAGGGATGCATACCTGCATATCCCAATCTCGCTTCACTCCCAGATGTACCTCAGGTTGCTGGTAAAGATGGAAGGTGTGATTCATAATCTACAATTCAGGGCCTTGTCGTTCGGGCTATCATCCTCACCTTGGTACCAACATCATAATCGCTCCATTTTGGCCAAAAAGGCCTGGTTCTCAACCGTTCTGGGAATGGCGACCAAGCCTTGCTGGCATCTACCTTTGACGGGATCTGCTGATCCAAGGTCCAGTAAATCATCCAAAAGTGGCCAGCCTGTCTCTCGCAGCCTGGTATCTGAAGAGCAGCTCTTAAAAAGCAAAGGGTTTTCAGACTGTTTAGTGACAACATTACTATCAAGCAAGAAAAGGGTAACAAGCCATCTATACTAAGGTCTGGAAGATCTATAATTCATGGTGCGATTCATCTGCCCAAGACCCAGGGAGCCTTGTTTCCATCTTAGAGTTCTTGCAAGATGGAGCAGATAAAGGACTAGCAGTCAGTACCTTGAAAGTGCAGGTTGCTGCGCTTGCAGTATTCTTAGAAAAATCAGTGGCCTCGGAACCACTGGTAGTCAGTTTTTTTTTTTTTTTTTTACATTTTTTTTAGAGCTTTTACAAGATCCAAACCATTACCGGTTAGGCGTTTCCCCAAATGGGATCTGTTAGTAGTCCTGCAAGCCCTAGCAAGAGTTTTTTTTTTTTTTTTTATACATATATTAGACCAGTGTTTCTCAACTCCAGTCCTCAAGGCGACCCAACAGGTCACGTTTTCAGGATTTCAAATATTTTGCATAGGTGATTTGATCAGTTGCACTGCCTTAGTAATTACCACCGCCTTTTCAAATCTGAGGGAAATCCTGAAAACATGACCTGTTGGGGCGCCTTGAGGACTGGAGTTGAGAAACACTGTATTGGACGTCAAAAGGATTTTGTTATGTTGCCTAGAAATAACGGCCTTTAGGCAAACACTCATTATTTGTTTTTTTTTTTCGTGCAACAGGAAAGGTTGCCAGGCTTCTAAAAGTTCTATAGCCAGATGGCTGAAATTATCCATACTGGAGGCATATTCACATGCAGGTTTGTCTCCACCAGTGGGAATTTGTGCACACTCAACCAGAAGTCTTTCAGGACAGCAACAACCCACCCTATTGGTTTAATGTACTATGCTGTGACTAACTTATGTGCTTATGTGTTCCAGCAGGGGCCGGAGGTTCTCTCGTCTACAACTGAGGTGTGGTAGGGAGTTGCCTCCCTTTAAGGATTTGAAGGAAGAGGGTGTTTCCTGTAGTCCTGTGGGATGAGTCCCTATCTCTCAGGTGCTGTCCTGATAGACTTCTGGAAAACAAGTCACCGTTTTTTTTTTTTTCTTCATCTACAGATCAAAGGGATGAACTTCGATCTGCAGATGAAGTCAGTTTAACCTCTCCTGGACCGCCCCATGTACATATACTGTGGCAGGGCGATCCGGCTGCGCAAATTCACGTACCTGTAAGTGATTCTGTGCACTAGGTCTGGGAGCATGCCACCGGCCTCCCACTATGTCCAATCAGAGGGTCCGGCGGCTGCCATGGCTGCTAGCCACCTGCGTTAACAGAAGAGTCAGAACGGCGGTCTGCTTATGTAAACATGGCAGACTGCCGTTCTGCCAGAGAGGAAAATGGAGATCTGTTTTCTTCCAGTGTCGGCATTACCCCTACCCCCACCGTTAGAAAGCACTCACTAGGAGCGCCCTTTGATCGCCCCTGATGTTAACCCCCTTCCCTGCCAGTGTCATTTATACAGTGACTGTGAATTTTTTTTTTTTGCACTTCTCACTGTATTCGTGACACTGGTCCCCAAAAGCTGTCACTTAGTGTCAGATTTGTCCGCCGCAATGTCGCAGTCCCGCTAAAAGTCGCACATCGACGCCATTACTAGTAAAAAACCATAGAAATAAAAAATCCATAAATCCCATTGTTTGTAGATGCTATAACTTTTGCGCAAACCAATCAATATACACCTTATTGGGATTTTTTTATACCAATAACATGTAGCAGAATACATATTGGCTTAAACTGATTAACCGCTTGCCGACCGGCTCATGCCGATATGTCAGCAGAAGGGCACGTGCAGGCAGATTAACGCACCAGTACGTTGCCCTTTAAGAAGCGGTTTGCGCGCGCCCGCTGCAACCTCCGTGAGTGTGATCGTGGGTCCCCGCGGACTCTATGTCCACGGGGATACCCGCTATCATCCCACGGAGAGGAAGAACGGGAAATGCTGATGTAAACAAGAATTTCCCCATTCTCCCAGTGACAGGACACTGATCACAGCTCCTGGGAATCGGGAGCGGTGATCAGTGTCGTGTCACACATAGCCCCCGCCCCCCCACAGTTTAGAATCACTCCCTAGGACACACTTAACCCCTACAGCCCCACCTAGTGGTTAACCTCTTCACTGCCAGTTACATTTACACAGTAATCAATGCATTTTTAATTGCACTGATCGCTGTATAAGTGTGAATGGTCCCAAAATAGTGCAAAAGTGTCCAACGTGTCCGCCATAATGTTGCAGTCATGATAAAAATCGGTGATCGTCACCATTACCAGTAAAAAAAAAATGTTTTTTTTTTATATATTTTTTGGGGGTATTTATTATAGCAAAATAAAAAAATAATGCGTTTTTTCAAAATTGTCGCTATTTTGTTTATAGTGCAAAAAATAAAAACCCCGCAGAGGTGTTCATATACCGCCAAAAGAAAGCTCTATTTGTGGGGAAAAAAGGACGTCACTTTTGTTTGGGAGCCACGTCGCACGACCGTGCAATTGCCAGTTAAAGCGACGCAGTGCCGAATCGCAAAAAACGCTCTGGTCTTTTGCCAGCCAAATGGTTCGGGCCTTAAGTTTTTATTTAGTGATGTGTTTTATAGCAGAAGGTAAAATTTTTTTTTTTTTTTTTTTTTTAAATTGTCGGTATTTTTTTGTGTATAACACAAAAAAATAAAAACCGTAGAGGTGATCAAATACCAAATAAAGAGGCTCTATTTGTGGGGGAGAAGACATCATTTTTATTTGGGTACAGCGTCGCACAACCGCACAATTTTCAGTTAAAGTAACCCAGTGCCGTATCGCAAAAATGGCCGGGTCAGGAAGGGGGTGAAACCTTCCAGGGCTGAAGTGGTTTAAGAAACCTGTCAAGCAATGTTTTAATGTTCCTCTGTTTAACCCCCATATTAACCCTTACTTTACTCTAATCAGTCTTAACCCTTTATTCTCCATTTGATTATTTTCCTGCGTATTTCGCTTTTATATACTTACACGTTTCCAATGCAAAATGAATGTGGAAAAGAAAAAAAAAAAAAAAATTTGTATACAACTTTTCAATGCTTTGTTACATTACTGACCGCTGAACTATAAACAAAACCATTGCTGTAGGTATCGTTAATTGGTGTCAGCGAGTAAAAAAAAAAAATGGTATTGGTGCATCCCTACTTGTCAGTACCAGTTTGCAAAGGTGGAGGAACTCATCACCAATGTCAGGTGTCCTACATGTGTGGACGCTGCTGCCATATGTATAACTATTGGCTTAGCTTTTCAGACTAGAAAACAGATTGCATTTTGCATGTTCTCCACACTGCGTCTCGCTAGCTCTATCCAGGAAACTGGCCTCAAAATTTTAACACTATGGTACAGAATCCCCTCAGCCCTTCACAAAATGTTGGCAGTGTCTCACATAGGAAGGGACTTAACTGCATGTTCTGGAGCTGTCCAGTTCTGCAAACTTTTTGGTCACAAATACAAGATCTTGTGTTTAAACTTAGATGTGCAGCTGGGAGACTTATCTGGCGGCTTACCTGCTTCATCTGGCTCTTTTCTCATCCAAGCGCTACAAGTGTTCACGATTCATCTTAAGCTAAAGCCTTCGTTCCCTTATATTGGAAACGGTCAATACTTCCCCCTCTGAGTGGATGCACAAAATTAATGAAATATATGCAATAGACTTACTTGCCGCCTCGAACCGTAAAGAGAAACAAATTTGCAAAACCTGGTTTTATTAGACTGATTACACCTTTTTCCTCAGCTGTTCAGTGTATCTCGTGATTTGAAGAGCTTGTGTTTTTTTTCTTGGCTTGTATATAGACCTTCTTTGCTGTGGCGGACCTGTATCTTGAGAGCAATACCAGCTCTTGCCCCTGGAAGGCTTGAGCAGTTAACTGCCTTCTGAAGGCTTTGAGTAGCAGACCTGACTTGTGCTACCCGTCTGTCCTTTCCTCCCCATTTTTTTTTTTTCTTTGCAAGATGTACATTGTTCCAAGGATTGAAATGTGCTACATGAGGCCCTCATTTCCCACTTATAATAATGAGATTATACCAGGCTGAGGATGATATTGCTATTATGTTATTACTCCTCCGTCTACAGTGCCTTGAAAAAGTATTTATCTCCCTTGAAATTTTCCACATTTTGTCCTGTTAGGACCAAAAGCCTAAATTTTATTGTTTTTTTTTTTTTTTGTAATGACCCAACAGTGCCACATGATTGTGAAGTAGAAGGAAAATTATAAATTGTTTTCCAAATTTTTTACAAATCTGAATAGTGTAGCATGAATTTGTATTCAGCCCCCTTTACTCTGAAACCCATAACTAAAATCTAGTGGAACCAATTGCTTTCAGAAGTCACCTAATTTGTAAATGGAGTCCACTTGTGTGAAATTTAATCTCCGTATAAATACAGCTGTTCTGTGAAGCCCTCGGAGGTTTGTTAGAAAACCTTGGTGAACAAACAGCATCAAGAAGGCCAAGTAACACACCAGACAGGTCAGGGGTAAAGTTGTGGTGACGTTTAAAGCAGGGCATGTTAAAAAAAAAAAAAAAAAAAATCCCAAGCTTTGAACATCTCACGAAGCACTGTTCAATCCATCATTCAAAAATGGAAACAGTGTGGCAAGGTGAGCAGTTAATCAGAAGCAGCCAAGAGGCCCATGGTAACTCTGGAGGAGCTGGAGAGATCCACAGCTCAGGTGGGAGAATCTGTCCACAGGACAGCTATTAGTCATGCACTTAACAAATCTGGCCTTTATGGAAGAGTGGCAAGAAGAAAGCCATTGTTGTGAAAGAGCCTATAAGAAGTCCCCTTTGCAGTTTGCGAGAAGCCATGTGAGGGACATAGCAAACCTGTGGAATAGGGTGCTCTGGTCAGGTGAGACCAAAATTTAACTTTTTTTCATACATCATGGGACACAGTCAGGCTAATATTCATTACCTGCTGGATTATACTTCATCATTAGGTGAATGGACACTGGTAGACCAAAGGTCTTCAGACAGGAAGTGATTCCCTATATAACCCCCCCCATACAGGAAGTACTTTAGTTTTTTTTTTTTTTTTTTTTTTTAACCAGTGGCTGCAAGGTGGATGGCATGGTTTGTTTGAGCTCTCTGAGCTCCAGGTCTCTAGTCCCACAAACTGTTCCAAAATGAATCAAGGGATTGACCGATTGGATCCATTTTTGACACAGGCTTTTATGCTTAGATAAATGGTACCCGAGCCTCGCAAAGACTCAAGTTCCTGCAAGGTTTTGCCTGTAATGTGGCCTCAGGGTGCTGGACATTACAGCGCTAAGGCGTTTCCTGCAGGGTGCTGTACAGGTCCAAGGAAGTAGACCCAAAACATGAAGGGGTACCCAGTCCTTGAAGGTCCAAGTGACAGGAACCTGCCGCGAAGGGTGAAGATTGGGCCCTTAGTTTCTAAGTGGCCCTGTGCCTGGACGGGTAAGTGAAACCCCTTTATTTTATTATTGTGGGGTGTCCCAGTGATTGTAACAATCGGTCAAGCTAGCTAAAAGCTGGACACCTGTGTGCGGTGACCATACAAGGGAGTTTTGGGCTAGCTGTGGGTGTTTGCAAAGTGTACTTTATTTTTCTTCTTTTTTTCTTGTCTGGCTGTTTTTTACCAGTATGATGGCACACAAAGGTGTGCCATTTCGCCTTGGTTCGCCATGGCGCATGTGCGTTCACAAGCGCCACTGGGCTCAGCAGTTTGGCAGCCATGGCGCATGAGGCTTTGCCGCAGATGCGCCATAGCCTTTATCTGGGCGCACAAAGATTTGCCTTGTACGTGAATACAGTCACGCCTGTTCGCCGGGACCACGCACATGCGCGTGCACGCACAGAACGTTCTGGCGCACACCCAGCTTATTTAAGCTGTGTAGTGCAAGCATGTTATGCTTCCAGAAGGCAGCTGTGGGACACAGAGCGGGCTCTGAACAGACACTTGCAGTGGTTCATTTTTCCTTACCCGGGTCACATGAGTCACCAGGTGTTGCTTAGCAGGATTGTTGCATAGGGGCTTGGTGAGCCCTATTAAAGGGTCTCCCTTCTGAGGTGTTTTAATACTACACCCAAGTACTTTGTGGCTATTAAATGTCTTCCAAAAAGAGTGGGACTAACACCACAGGGAAGGGCACACCTATGTCGCCAGTAGTTCCTGAAGAACCTAGTCGTATCCCTATTGTATCCCCTGCAGGACCAGAGGCTTCCGGGCAATCTGAGCCTCTGCGCCTATCTGGTATTGTGCCTACAGTCAATGCTGCTGCTTCATCCTTTATCACTAAGCATGAACTCAACTCAGCCCTAGCTGGGGTAGAGCACAGGATTTCCGGCATGATTGCCTCCATCCCGCAGGGTGACAGGAAGTGTGACAGATCCCCCTCCCCGGAGTCTCCTAGTCTGGAGCAGGAATGGGTTGAGGATGAGGAAGAGCCTAAAGCTCAGGATTCGGTGGAGTGCCCGGCAGATGAGTCGGCTTCTGAGCAATCGGGACAAGAAGATATCCAGTCAATGTCTGCCTCTGTCACAGAGGCTTTTGATCCTGACCAAAATGGTTCATTCTGCCTTTAAATTGCCTCTTGCAGAGGTGACTGAGCCCCCTGGTCCTCTTTGGGATCTCTGAGGCCTCTTTAGGTCGCACACTTTCCCTCTACACCCCCTGTTGGAACAGGCGGTGTATGCTGATTGGAAACATGCCATGCAGTAGATGCAGCAGTCTCTTCCTTAAACAAGAACTTAACTTGTCCTGTAGAGAACACACAGGGCTTGAAAGACCCTGTTGACAAATTGGAGTTATTAAAGGCTTCCTTTTCTTTGGCCAGTTCAGCTATTCAGTCAGCTGTTGCAGCAATTGGTGTTTGCCAGTCCGTAAAGGATCAGGTCAAACAGTCTGATAGGCCTAACCAGGAGGATGATCTGCCTGAAAGTAAGACCGATTTCTCGAGCGCTGTGTTTTGCTGTTGATGCTTTAAAGCAGGGATATGGAATTAGCGGACCTCCAGCTGTTGCAGAACTAAAAGTCCCATGAGGCATAGCAAGACTCTGACAGACACAAGCATGACACCCAGAGGCAGAGGCATGATGGGACTTGTAGTTTTGCAACAGCTGGAGGTCCGCTAATTGCATATCCCTGCTTTAAAGGATTCAATATAGCAGCTTATTCGTCTAGATCACTTGTCTACATATGCATAGACTTTTATGGCTTAAGAACTGGTCAGCTAAGCTTCCTTGTAAAAAGTTATTGTCAGGTTTCCCATTTCAGGGGTAACTTTTATTCGGTGATCACTGACAAATGTATCCAAAAGATTTCCAGAGGGAAGAGTTCTCTACTTCCTGTGAAGAAAAGGACCAGACGTCACTCGTTTAAAAATCCAGGGACTGCTTCCTCAAATGTCTCCGCGTCAGGGAGGTTCTGCTGCCAATAGGGCGCTAAGGCCAGGGCCAGAAAAAGCCCTGGGTCCAAAATTCTTGTAAACCAGCACCAAGCCCCCCTTTTGAGGGAATGCCCCCACTCCATCGGGGAGTGGGGGCCGCTGCACTTTGCGGACATTTGGAAAACCATTCATGAGGAGTGGGTCACCTCAATTATATCTTGCGGTTCAAGCTGGAGTTGCGGGAGTTCCCCCTCAGGTTTCTAAGATCCATCGTTCCCTTGGATCCTCCAAAAGGAAACTTATTGCTTCAGGCACTACATTATCTAGTGCGTCAAGGAGGGGACAAAAGGCCCCTTTTGGACCTAAAGTTCCTGAACAAGTATCTATTGATACCGTCTTTTTGGATGGAGTCTGTACGCTCAGTAGTAACCTCACTCCAGGGGGATAGACTTTCTAGCCTCCATTGATATAAGGATAAAAATCTTTCAGCCTCAGAGGTTCCTACGTTTTGCAGTAGAGGAATTTTCAGTTTGTGGCTCTACCCTTCGGGCTTGCTACAGCTCCCCGGGTGTCCACAAAGGTCCTAGCACCAGTACTGGGTCTTTTTAAGGGCCCAAAGGATCCTGGTGCTCAGGTATCTGGACGACCTGCTCAGAGATCACTCAGTACAGGCTCTAGAACAGAGCATAATATACACAGTGTGGTATTTGAAAAGCTTAGTCTGGATCATAAATACCGAAAAGTCAGCCTTGAGACCAGCTCAAAGTCTAAAGTATTTAGGTCTGATCCTAAGCACGGTCCAAGCAAGAGTTTTCTTGCCACCTGTAAGGATCTGTGCCCTGAAGGATTAGGTGTGTTGGATAAGGGGCACCAGACAACCCTCCATTCGGCTCTGTATGAGTCTTCTAGGGAGGATGGTATCCTCCTTTGAGTGCCCTATGCCTAGTAACATTCCAGGACCTTACAACAAGAAATCTGGTTGGCTTGGAACAGAGGAAGAAAAGCCCTGGATTATCCAATGTGCTTATCTCCTCAGGCATGCTTAAGCCTAAACTGGTGGTTGCAGGATCAGAGCCTGCAAGAGGGAAAATCCTTTCTCCCAGTAACTTGGAGAGTACTGACTACAAATGTCAGTCTCTCAGGATGGTGAGTGACCCTAGATGAGTTGACAGCTCAGGGGAAATGGTCAGGGACAGAACAGACCCTGCCCATCAACGTCCTAGAACTACAGGCAGTACGTCTGGCCCTACGGTCCTGGATGGTGGAGCTTCAGGACTGCCCCATCAGGGTTCAGTCCGACAATGCCACGGCAGTAGCCTATATAAACCACCAAGGCAGTACCAGGAGTCGTGCAGCTCTGAAGGAGGTGAACTACATACTAGCCTAGGTGATATGTGCCAATTATATCGGCATTCTATCCCGGGAGTAGAGAACTGGAAGACAGATTATCTCAGCCGCCAGTAGATCTGGCGGCGAAGGTGTTGCAGGAAATTTGCTAACATTGGGGATGACCAGAGGTCGACCTACTGGCATTCAGGTTCAACAAGCTACAGCAGTTTGTGTCTCGAACAAGAGATCCTCTGGCAATTGGAGCAGATGCTCCGATAGTTCCATGGAGCCAGTACTGCCTGGTTTATGCTTTCCCTCTGATCTCTCCTTCCACATTTGTTGTGCAGGATTTGGAGGGGGGGGGGTGGTTCCAGGCCCAGAAGGCCCTGGTTCCTGGAGATTGTGAGAATGACAATAGACAGGCCATGGATGCTTCCACGTTGCCCCAATCTGTCTTGAGGTCCTATATTCCACCCCAATTTACAGTCTCTAAATTTGACAGCATGGTTATTGAAGCCAGGGCATTTAAAGGAGCGTGGCATCTCGGGACCAGTGGTGTCTACTCTAGTGAATGCTAGAAAAGCTATCACTAGGAAGATTTATCATAAGGTCTGGAAGACTTATATTGGTGTGAAGCCAGAAAATGGCATCCTCGGAAATACGTGGGAGAATTCTCTTTTCTGCAGTCAGCTGTGGAAATCAAATTGGCTTTGAGTACAATCAGAGGTCCAGTTTCGGCCCTATCATCGGTATTCTTCCAAAAGCCTTTAGCCTCCCATTCACTGATCCTTGGGACTTGAACTTGGTGCTGTCTGTGTTACAGAAACAACCGTTTGAACCTATTTAGGAAATTCCATTAGACTTGCTGTCACGCAAGCTAGCCTTCCTGATGGCTATCACCTCAGCTAGAATGGTGTCTGACTTAGCGGCCCTTTCATGCAGGGAACCGTACTTGATCCTTCATCATGACATTTGTGTTATGACCTGTTGCATCCTTTTTGCCCAAAGTGGTGTCTGGTTTTCATTTAAATCCGCCTTTTTTTCCTCTCAGCCTTGTTCGGCGGAAGAGACGACTGCATTCTTTCGACGTTGTCCGGGCAGTCGAGATTTGTCTAGATCTACGCAGATCCGAGGATCAGACTCTTGGTAAAACAAAGACCCAAGAAGTGGGAGGCAGCTTCCATTGCCAATTGGGTCTGTCAATTGGTCATTCAGGCCTACGGTCTGAAACATTAGGCTCTTCCCTTTTTAGGGTGAGAGCTCATTCTACCAGGGATGTAGGAACCTCATGGGCTTTTTGCCATCGGGTATCTGTGGCTCAGATTTGTAAGGCTGCTGGTCTTCAGTGCATACGTTCACAAAATTTTATCAAGTGGATGCTCGAGCAGCTGAGGATTCGGCTTTCGGCCACAGTGTACTGCGGGCTGTCTTATAATTTCTGATGGCTATTGTTTGGCAGCGTGTCTCCCCACCCTCAAGGCTGTTGCTCTGGGACGTCCCAGCAGGTAATGAATTATAGCCTGCCTCTGTGTCTTATGATTTTTGAAACAGAAAATAGGATTTTTTTCGTCATACTTAGTTACATAGTAGGTGAGGTTAAAAAAAAAACACAAGTCCATCAAGTCCAACCTATGTGTGTGATTATGTCAGTATTGCATTGTATATACTTGTATGTTGAGGTCATTCAGGTGCTTATCTAATAGTTTCTTGAAACGATCAATGCCCCCCGCTGAGACCACCACCTGTGGAAGGTAATTCCACATCCTTGCTGCTCTTACAGTAAAGAATCCTCTACGTAGTTTAACTACCGGCGCACGCCGATGTACGTCGGCAGAATGGCACGGCTGGGCAAATGGACTTACAGGTACGTCCATTTGAATTCCTCGCCATGCCATTGCGTGCGCGCGCCGGCTGGGAGCTCCGTGAATCGGGTCGCGCGGACTCGATCGCTGCGGGGATACCCGCGATCGCCTCATGGAGAGGACGAACGGAGAGATGCTGATGTAAACAGCATCTCCCCGTTCTGCCTAGTGACAAGTGTTGCTGATCACAGCTCCCTGTCATCAGGAGCAGTGATCAGAGTAATGACACTGCTAGCCCATCCCCCTACAGTTAGTAATCACTCCCCTAGGACATGCTTAACCCCTCCCCGCCCCCTAGTGGTTAACCTCTTCACTGCCAGTGTCATTTACACAGTAATCAGTGCATTTTTAATAGCACTGATCGCTGTATAAATGACAATGGTCCCAAAAATGTGTCAAATGTCCGCCATAACGTCAGTCACAATAAAAATCGCTGATCGCCGCCATTACTAGTAAAAAAAATTAATAAAAATGCCATAAAACTATCCCCTATTTAGTAAACGCTATAACTTTTGCGCAAAACAATCTTATTGCAATCTTGGTAAAAAAAAAAAAAAAAATGTAGAATACGATCGGCCTAAATTGAGGAAAAAAAGTTTTTTTTTTTAATATTTTTGGGGGATATTTATTATAGCAAAATGTAAAAGATGCGTTTTTTTTTTTAAGATTGTCGCTCTTATTTTGTTTATAGCGCAAAAAATTAAAATCGCAGAGGCGATCAAATATCACCGAAAGAAAGCTCTATTTGTGGGAATAAAAGGACGTCAATTTTGTTTGGGTGCCACATCGCACGACCGCGCAATTGTCAGTTAAATCGACGCAGTGCCGAATCGCAAAAAACGCTCTGGTCAGGAAGGGGGTAAAATCTTCTGGTGCTGAAGCGGTTAAGGTTACACCTCTTCTAATTTTAATGAGTGACCACGAGTTTTGTTAAACTCCCTTCTGCAAAAGTTTTATCCCTATTGTGGGGTCACTGGTATGGTATTTGTATATTGAAATCATATCCTCTCTCAAGCCTCTCTCCTCTAGAGAGAATAAGTTCAGTGCTCGCAACCTTTCTTCATAACTAATAACTTCCAGACCCTTTATTAGCTTTGCCCTTCTTTGTACTCGCTCCATTTCCAGTACATCCTTCCTGAGGACTGGTGCCCAGAACTGGACAGCATACTCTAGGTGCGGCCGGACCAGAGTCTTGTAGAGCTGGAGAATTATCGTTTTATCTCTGTAGTTGATCCCCTTTTTAATGCATGCCAATTTTCTGTTTGCTTTGTTAGCAGCAGCTTGGCATTGCATGCCATTGCTGAGCCTATCATCTACTAGGACCCCCAGACTCTTTTCCATCCTAGAGCCTCCCAGAGGTCCCCCCCCCCCCCCGGTGTATAGATAGCATTCATATTTTGCCACCCAAATGCATTATTTTTCTACATTGAACCTCATTTGCCATGTAGTTTCCCACCCCATTCATTTGTTATCTTTTTGCAAGGTTTCCACATCCTGCGGAGAAGTTATTGCCCTGCTTAGCTTAGTATTGTCCGCAAATACAGAGATGAAACTGTTTACCCCATCCTCCAGGTCATTTATGAACAAATTAAATAGGATTGGTCCCAGCACAGAACCCTGGGGGACCCCACTACCCACCCCTGACCATTCTGAGTACTCCCCATTTATCACCACCCTCTGAACTCTCCCTTGTAGCCAGTTTTCAATCCATGTACTCACCATTTGGTCCATGCCAACGGACCTTATTTTGTACAGTAAGCGTTTATGGGGAACTGTCATGCTTTTGCAAAATCCAGATACACCACGTCTACGGGCCTTCCTTTATCTAGATGGCAACTCACCTCCTCATAGAAGGTTAATAGTTTAGTTTGGCAAGAACGATTCTTCATGAATCCATGCTGATTACTGCTAATGATGCCGTTCTCATTACTAAAATCTTGTGTATATAGTCCCTTATCAGTCCCCTCCAAGTGTTTAATATTGATGCTAGGCTAACTGGTCTGTAATTCCCAGGGATGTATTTTGGGCCCTTTTTAAATATTGGTGCTACATTGGAGAAAAGCCAATCAGCTGGTACCATTCCATTCAGACTGTTAGTAAAAATTAGGAACAGTGGTATGGCAATTACTTGACTGAGTTCCCCAAGTACCCTCGGATGTAAGCCATCTGTTCCCGGTGATTTATTAATGTTATGTTTCCCAAGTCTCATTTTAATTCTGTCCTCTGTTAACCATGGAGGTGCTTCCTGTGATGTCATGAGAATAAACACTGCAGTTTTGGTTACTGAAGCCCATACTTACCTGTAAAATCCTTTTCTTTGACTACATCATGGAACACAGATCCCTCCCCTCCTTTTTTGAGGATTTAGAGCTTGCTACAAAACTGAAGTGCTTCCTTTGTGGGAGGGGTTATATAGGGAATCACTTTCTGTCTGAAGACCTTTGGTCTACCAGTGTCCACCTAATTATTAATAATAATAATAATAATATTTATTATAATACAGGATTTATATAGTGCCAACAGTTTACATAGCGCTTTACAACTTGAGGGAAGACAGTACAAATACAATACACTTTAATACAGTAGGAATCGGAGGGCCCTGCTCCTTAGAGCTTACAATCTAAGAGGGAAGGTCAAGAGATACAAGAGGTAATAACTGTGGGTGATGTGCTGATTGAGAAGATAAATGTACAGTTGTTAGGTGGGGGCCAGATAGGCTTCTCTGAAGAGATGAGTTTTCAGGGATCGTCTGTAAATGGATAAAGTAGGAGAAAATCGGACGGATTGGGGTAGAGCATTCCAGAGGATGGGAGAGGCTCTGGAAAAGTCCTGAAGGCGAGCATGGGATGAGGTGACAGGGAGTATGAGAGCAGGAGGTCTTGGGAGGAGCAAAGGGAACGATTAGGTTGGTATTTTGTGACTAGGTTAGAGATGTAGCTGGGGGCCAGTTTGTGGATGGCTTTGTAAGTAATAGTTAGTATCTTGAATTTAATTCGGTGACAGAGTGGCAGCCAATGGAGGGATTGGCAGAGGGGTGTAGCAGACGCTGAGCGGTTTGAGGTGGATGAGCCTGGCAGCAGTGTTCATGTTGGCCTGAAGTGGGGATAGCCTATTTAGAGGTAAACCAATGAGGAGGGAGTTGCAGTAGTCGAGGCGGGAGATGACCATGGAGTGGATTAGAAGCTTTGTGGTGACATTGGTTAGGAAGGGGCATATCTTGGAGATGTGGAGATTAAGACGGCAATTTTTGGATAGTGATAGAATGTGGGGTCGAAAGGTTAGTTCAGAGTCCAGGATTACACCTAGGACCTTGGCGTGGGGAGATGGGTTGATGAGCCATTGATATTGACAGAGAAATCCAGGGGAAGTGGCACCCAAGGGAGGAAATATCATGAGCTTGGTTTTGGATAGGTTGAGTTTGGGGAAGTGATGACATCCAGGCTGATATGTCTGCTAGTAAGTTGGTAATGCGTGAGGAGACAGATGGAGAGAGCTGGGGGGTGGAGAAGATAGATTTGGGTGTCATCAGCATAGAGATATTTAAAGCCGTGGGAGGCAATCAACTGACCCAAGGAGGTGGTGTAGGTTGAGAAAAGGAGAGGTCCAAGAACAGAACCTTGGGGGACCCCAACGGAGAAAGGAGGAGGAAGTAGAGTTGTAAGTGACACTGAAGGAGCGGTGGGATAGGTAGGATGAGAACCAGCGACGAGTACAGTCATGGAGACCAAAGGAGTGGAGTTTGTTGAGGAGGATGGGGTGGTCCACTGTGTCAAAGGCAGCAGAGAGATCCAGGAGAAGTAGTACAGAATAGTGTCCACTGGTTTTACCCGTTAGTAGGTCATTTGAGAGTTTAAGAGCAGTTTCCGTGGAGTGTTGAGGGTGAAAACCGGACTGAAGGGGATCAAGAAGTTTATTCATGGTCAGATGGTTGCTTAGTCGGTTGTAGACCAGTCTTTCAAGAAGTTTGGAGGAGAAGGCGAGTAAGGAGATGGGACGTAAGTTGTTGAGATTGGTGGTGTCCAGTGAGGTTTTTTTAAGCATGGTGACTAGCGCATGTTTTAGAGAGTTTGGGAAGATGCCACAAGAGGGAGAGGTTGAAAATGTGAGTTAGAGAGTGTAGAATCGAGTCAGAGGGTGAGCGTAGCATTTGCGAGGGAGCAGGATCCAGGAGGCAAGTGGTTAGATGAGTGTTAGATAAAAGTTTAGCAACCTCAGTAATAGTAGCAGGGTTGAATGAGGAAAGTAATGATTGTATCTGTGGACATGGGGTGTTGCATGGGGGAGGTTTTTGTGCATTGGCGATCTCATGAATTGTATCAATCTTAGTTTTGAAGTGATTGGCGATCTCCTGGGCAGTGAGTTAGTTAGTTGGTGGGTGGAGGCAGTAGAGGACAGAGTAGAGTGTTGAAGGTAGAGAGTTGACGTGGACTGGATGAGAAGGTGTTAATGAGTGTGATAAAGTGGGTCTGTTTGGCAGTGTTAAGGCAAGAATAGTATTTTAGGAGGGCAGATTTATATTGTGTGAAGTCTTCCTGGATCTTAGTCTTATGCCACAGGCGCTCAAGAGCGTGGCTACGTTTTCTGAGACTTCTGGTGTCATCTGTTTGCCAGGGTTGTAGCAGTTGGGGCCTAATTCTGCGCTTGTCTAGGTAGGAAGACAGTGAGCTGTTGTAGATGAAAGTGGCTAGGTTGAGGCAGGACAGAGGTGAGATTGTCATAGAGGAGTAGAGAAGAGAAGGGTTGAGGTGGCAAAGGTTTCTACATGTAACTGTTAAGCGGTTGGCGGAAGAGGAGGTGGAAGACAGGGAGAGAGCAAAAGGAATAAGGTGGTGATCAGAGAGTGCGAGAGGATTGTTGGAAAGGTTGCATGGAGTGCACAGATAGGAGAGGAGAAGGTCAAGGGTGTTGCCGTTGGAGTGGGTAGGAGCCTGTATCCATTGCTTCAGGTCAATAGATGAGGTTAGACTGAGAAGTTTAGAAGTAATAGTGTTAATGTTAACAGGGATGTTGAAGTCACCGAGAATAATTGTGGGGATTTCAGAAGAGAGAAAGTAGGGTAGCCAGGCAGAGAAGTCATCAAGGAAGGCTGATACGTGTCCAGGGGGCCGGTAGATGACAGCAATTCTTAGAGAAATGGGAAAGAATAGCAGAATGCAATGTGCCTCAAGAGGAGAGTGTCAGAGGGAGGTGGGTGAAGCACCTGATATGTGCTGCATGGGGGCTAGAAGGATTCCCACTTCACCTCCCTTCCGTCCACTTGGTCTGGGGAGTGAGTCCAGAGAAGGCCCCCATGGGAGAGGGAAGCAGGATAAGTAGTATCTGATTCATGAAGCCAGGTTTCAGTAATGGCAAGTAGGTTAAAGGAATTTGTGATGGAGGTCGTGAAGGGCGGTGAGTTTGTTGCAGACAGAGCATGCATTCCAAAGGGCACAGGAAAACCTAATGATGAAGTATAACCCAGCAGGTAATGA
Source organism: Aquarana catesbeiana (assembly GCF_042186555.1). Lineage (NCBI taxonomy): Eukaryota > Metazoa > Chordata > Amphibia > Anura > Ranidae > Aquarana > Aquarana catesbeiana. The sequence goes on from NC_133325.1 coordinate 452,992,130, forward strand.
ATATTAGTCTGACTCTGTGTCCCATGATGTACTCAAAGAAAAGGATTTTACAGGTACAGTGCCTTGCAAAAGTTTTTCACCCCCTTGGCTTTTTACCTATTTTGTTAAATTACAGCCTTTAGTTCAACCTTTTTTTAATCTGAATTGTATGTTTTGGATCAGAACACAATAGTCTAAGTTGGTGAAGTAAAATTAGAAAAATATATACATAAAACTATTTTCCAGAAATAAAAAAATGATAATTGGCATGTGCGTATGTATTCACCCCCTTTGTTATGAAGCCCAGAAAAAGCTCTGGTGCAACCAATTACCTTCAGAAGTCATATAATTAGTGAAATGTCCACCTGTGTGCAATCAAAGTGTCACATGATCTGTTATTAGATATACACACATTTTTTGAAAGGCCCCAGAGGCTGCAATACCTAAGCAAGAGGCACCACTAACCAAACACTGCCATGAAAATCAAACTCTCCAATCAAGGGACAATGTTGAAAAGTACAAGTCAGGGTTAAGTTATAAAAAATATCCAAATCTTTGATCCCTAGGAGCACCATCAAATCTATCATAACCAAATGGAAAGAACATGGCACAACAGCACAATTGCCAAGAGATGGGCACATCAAAACTCACGGACCGGGCAAGGAGGGCATTATTCAGAGGCAGCACAGAGACCTAAGGTAACCCTGGATGAGCTGCAGAGACTGGAGTATCTGTACATAGGACGACAATAAGCTGTACACGCTGCAGAGTGGCCAGAAGAAAGCCATTACTTTCAGAAAAAAACAAAATGGCATGTGGGAGACTCCCACAATGTATGGAAGAAGGTGCTCTGGTCTGAGACTAAAATTGAACTTTTTGGCCATCAAAGAAAACTATGTCTGGCGCAAACCCAACACATCACATCACCCAAAGAACACCATCCCCACAGTGAAATGTGGTGGCAGCATCATGCTGTGGGAATGTTTTTCAGCAGTTGGGACTGGGAAACTGGTCAGAGTTGAGGGAAAGATGGATGGTGCTAAATACAGGGATATTCTTGAGCAAAACCTGTACCCACTCGGTGTGTGTGATTTGAGGCTAGGACGGAGGTTCACCTTCCAGCAGGATAATGACCCCAAACACACTGCTAAAGCAACACTTGAGTGGTTTAAGGGGAAACATGTAAATGTGTTGGCATGGCCTAGGCAAAGCCCAGACCTCAATCCAATAGAAAATCTGTGGTCAGACTTGGATTGCTGTTCACAAGCGCAAACTATCCAACTTGAAGGAGCTGGAGCAGTTTTGCAAGGAGGAAAGGGCAAAAATCCAAGTGGTAAGATGTGGCAAGCTCATACACTTATCCAAAGCGACTTGGAGCTGTGATAGCTGCAAAAGGTGGCTCTACAAAGTATTGACTTTAAGGGGGTGAATTGTTATGCACATTGACTTTTTCTGTTTTGTCCTATTTGTTTCACAATAAAATCAAAGTTGTGGTCATGTTCTGTAAATTAAATGATGCAAATCCTCAAACAATCCATGTTCCAGGCTGAGGCAACAAAACACGAAAAATGCCAAGGGGGTGAATCCTTTTGCAGGGAACTGTAAGTATGACCTAAAAGTCCTATTTTTTTTTTTTTTTTTTTTTTTTTTGGCCTAAAAGCAAAAACACTGCATATCACCCTGAACACACAATCCGCACTGTGAAACGTGGTGGTGGCAGCATGTTGTAGTGATGCTTTTCTTCAGCAAGGACAGGGAAGCTGGTCAGAGTTGATGGGAAGATGGATGGAGCCAAATACAGAGCAATCTTACAATAAAACCTGTTAGTCTGCAACAGACTTAAGACCGGGGAGGAGGTTCAGCTTTCAGCAGGACAATGACCCTAAACATACAGCCAGAGCTACAATGGCATGCATTCGATCAAAGCATATTCATGTGCTAGAATGTTCCAGTCAAAGTTCAGACCTAAATCCAATTGAGAAACTGTGGCAAGACTTGAAAATTGCTGTTTAGAGGCTCTCCATCCAATCTGACAGAGCTTGAACTATTTTGCAAAGAATGGGTATATTTCACACACTAGATGTTAGAGTTGCACGATTAATCGATAAAAGATCCTAATCTCAATTCAACCACTCTCCACTATCCTAATCCAGCATTTCCATGATTCGTGTAACAAGTGCAGTGCTGAAAGAGCTAAAAAGAAACCTACCTTTTCCCCATTCCGTCTTTCAGGACAGCACCATAGAGAGACCTTGGATCCTCCCATCTCAGGAAACACTGCCTTAAACTTCAGAATTTAAGCCCCACCGTCCCACCAGGCCCTCAGTTCTGGTGTTTCCTCTGTTGGGGAGACACCGCTATGGAGCCAGGGGCTTTGTCAGCCAGAGAGGCTGAGCTGTCCTGGGGGAGGGGGGGGGACCAGGGTCTCTCTCTCTCTCTCTCTCTCTCTCTCTCTCTCTCTCTCTCTCTCTCTCTCTCTCTCTCTCTCTCTCTCTCTCTCTCTCGCATTTCTCTCTCTCTCGCATTTCTCTCTCTCTCTCGCATTTCTCTCTCTCTCTCGCATTTCTCTCTCTCTCTCGCATTTCTCTCTCTCTCTCTCGCATTTCTCTCTCTCTCTCTCGCATTTCTCTCTCTCTCTCTCGCATTTCTCTCTCTCTCTCTCGCATTTCTCTCTCTCGCATTTCTCTCTCTCGCATTTCTCTCTCTCTCTCTCTCTCATTTCTCTCTCTCGCATTTCTCTCTCTCGCATTTCTCTCTCTCTCGCATTTCTCTCTCTCGCATTTCTCTCTCTCGCATTTCTCTCTCTCTCTCGCATTTCTCTCTCTCGCATTTCTCTCTCTCTCTCTCTCTCTCTCTCTCTCTCTCTCTCTCTCTCTCTCTCTCTCTCTCTCTCTCTCTCGCATTTCTCTCTCTCTTCCTTGTACCTGCAGTCTGTGAGGCTAGGGAGCCTAGGTACCTCAAATAGGCTGCACATCGCGCTCCTCCAGCTTCTCTTGGCGAAGCAGTAAAGCTGGAGGGGGCCGCTTTCTTTTGTCCAGGGGTGGCAGGGACGGAGGTGCTTGTGACCGCCCTGCACTGTGCAGCCAGCGTGGGAGCTCTGAGCGCTGGGTCGGAGGGCGGGTGACGGCAGTTCCGGCGGGAGGTCAGCACTTCCGGTTCCGGTCGCTTGTGTTGAAAGCGGCCCGTGCGCTCGGCTGGTGCTGCCTCATCTTGCTGGGGGACAGCACACAGAGGCTTAGGTAAGCACACCAATCCTCAGCAGGAGATGTCGGAAGTGGGGGCTTCTCAAACGGCTCCTGGAGAAGCCTGCACCAGCCACCCAAAGGTAAGAGGAACCCTGGGGTGGTGTTCCCTTACCACTTCCTGTAAGCTCCACAGGTGTGTTTCCCCCTTGGTGGGGGGGGAGGGGGTGTAGCTGGGACCCTGGTGGTGGTTGGTCCTGGGAAGAGCACCCCTGGTGGCCCTCTGTGAAAGTGCTGGTGGAGGGACTTGCTGACTATCCTTCTTTTTTTCTGATTTCAGAGCAAGTCTACGGAAAAAGTCAAGTCACCCCATAATTCCAAGAAAAAATGCCCTTCATGCAGAGCCACGATGGGGGAGTCTTGGTCCAAGCCACTCTGTAGTAGTGCATAGAGGGGTTAGTGAGGGAACAGTCAGCAGAACAGTGTACGGATCTAGCAGCGTCGGTCAAGGAACTTTCTAGCACGGTGCAGTCCTTTTAAGACACTTTTTTTTCAAGTTTCCAGTGGCCACAGCCCCAGGTTAATCCTCCACCGGCACAACAGAGTATTGCACCAAGCTTAATGGATGCTCCCTCAGGGAGTGGAGAGAATCCAGGAGGCTCTAGAGAGGAAGTTGAAGAGGAGCCTGATAGCGTTTCTTCGGATTCCCAAGGGGAGTCGGTGGGAGAGGAAGTGGATGGAGAATCCACAAAAGCCTCTCGCTACAAACTTCGACTGGAAGAGGTGGAGGAGCTCTTAGATGCTATCCATACCACGTTACGAATCCAGGAGGAAAGGAAGAATTTATCACTCCACGACCAGATGTATAGGGGCCTAGGGGAACATAGAAGGAAGGTGTTTCCGGTCCATGATGTCTTGGTCGATGCCATCAAAAAAGAATGGCAAGACCTGGAAAGGAAGCCTTTCTTTTCAAGAACTTTGAAACAAAGGTACCCCTTTGCAGAAGAGGAAACGCTAGTTTGGAATAAATCTCCTAAACTAGATGCAGCCTTTTCCCAGGTTTCCAGGCATACTGACCTAGCCTTTGAGGACATGGGGGCGCTCCCAGACCCTATGGACAAGAGGATTGATTTACTCTTGAAAAAATCCTGGGATTCTTCCCTGGGTAATCCACAGTGGTGGCACGCAACATGGAATATTGGTTAACTCAAATTAAAGTGCACATAGAAGCAGGAACGGCTAAAGAAACAATCCTGTCATCTGTCCCTATGCTCCTTAAGGGGGTGGCTTATCTGGCTGACGCATCGGCAGAATCAGTGCGTATGTCCGCCAGATCAGCAGCATTATCCAATTCAGCAAGGAGAGCTTTGTGGCTTAAGACGTGGCAGGGAGATGACGCTTCTAAGATTAAACTTTGCGGAATCCCTCTCACAGGGGACTTGTTGTTTGGACCTGGTTTGGAGGCAGTTTTGGATCGGACGGCCGACAAAGGCTTTTCCTTTTTAAAAGGAAATTTGCGGAGGCTAAAGGAAAGTCTCGCCCTCGGAAAAAGTTTGACCCTCCAAAAGCTGAACAGCAGAAGAAGTTTGGGGGACAAAAGGGCAAAGGGTGGGGGGGGCTATTTTTCGCCCTCCTGAACAGCCCAAAAAATCCAAGTGACGGAACCACAGTGGGAGGAAGATTGGGGGGCTTCCTCCCACAATGGGAAATGATCACCTCCAACCAGTTCGTATTGGGGATTATAAGAAGAGGTTACCGTTGGAGTTTGTAAAACCTCCATCCCTCAGACTCCTTGTCACCGAGCTGCCAAAATGCGCAGAAAGATCATCAGCTCTTCTTTCCTCTCTACAGGAGTTGGAGGAACAGGAGGTGGTAGTACAAGTCCCAGAGGCAGAGACAGGCGGAGGCTTCTACTCCCACATCTTTATGGTCCGCAAACCATCGGAAGTTCAGGCTTATCCTGAAGCCTCTGAATGTCTCGGTCACCTACAAGAGGTTCCGAATGGACTCAATTTACTCGGTGAAGGCTCTTCTTCCCCCGAGCGTCGGTGGACTCGAAGGATGCCTATCTGTACATCCCCATAGCGGAAGGATACCAGAAGTTCCTCAGGCTGGCGGTAAATACCGGAAAGGGGATTTTTCACTTGCAGTTCAGGGCTCTCCCTTTCAGGCTATCCTCTAACCCCCCCGTATTTTCACCAAGGTCATGGTGGAAGTCCTGGCTTTCCTGCGTCTCAGAGGCATCTCAGTAGTCGCATACCTAGACGATCTGCTCCTGTTTGCTTCTTCCCCGGAACGTTTGTCGCAGAACCTACTGGTAACAAGAGACATCCTGGAATATCTAGGATGGCTTTTAAACCTAGAGAAATCTAACTTGGTCCCATCACAAAAGATAATCTTTCTGGGATACAGTTTGGATTCAACAAAGCAGAAGGTTTTTCTGCCTTTAGAGAAGATCCAGAAGGTAGACAAGGCGATGTTGTTGCTCCAGGGCAGTCATCAGGTTTCTGTATGAAAAGCCATGTCCGCTTTGGGCTTACTGACGGCCTCGCTTCCTGCAGTTCAGTGGGCAGGGTTGCATTTTCGTCCTTTGCAACTTTTCATTCTGAGGGTCTGGGACCACTGCCAGGGGTCTTTGGACTCCCTGATAAAGATGCCTAGTCAGATCAAGAGATCGCTCTGGTGGTGGAGAAAGGGGGCCAATCTTTCACAAGGGCTGGATTGGGTCCTACCTGTGTCCAAGAATGTCACCACCGATGCGAGTGGCATAGGCTGGGGGGCCCATTTAGATTCCTGGATGGTTCAGGGTGTCTGGCGGAGAGGACGCAAGGAGGTCCTCGAACTGGAGGGAACTGAGAGCCATAGCCTTGGCACTCAGAGCCTTTCAGAGGGAACTCCAGGGTCAGCACGTGCGAGTTCGATCGGACAACTCCTCAGCAGTAGCCTATTTAAACAGGCAGGGGGGTACCAAAAGCAGATCCCTGTGGGTCCTGACAGACTATTCTAAAATGGGCCGAAGTAAATATCCTGTCCCTCTCGGCGGTACACTTGAAGGGGGTGATTTCCTCAGCAGGAAAAAAGCTGAGAGAAGGCGACTGGGTTTTGAACCAGGAGGTATTCGAAGCAATCTCTCTGAGGTGGGGGATACCATCGGTGGACCTCTTCGCTTCGAGAGAACAGAAAGACGCGTCTTTTCTTCTCCCTGAACAAATGGGACGGGCCACTGGGGGTGGACGCACTGGCTCACAGCTGGCCTTTCTCCAGGTGTTATGCCTCCCCCCCCCTCCTGTACTGATTCCAGCTGTTCTGAGAAAGTTCCAGTTGGAGAGTACAACACTCATTCTGATTGCACCTCATTGGCCCAGGAGGCCATGGTTTTCCATCCTAAAGAGTCTAGCGGTGGAACCTCCCTGGATTCTGCCGGTCCAGGAGAATCTTCTTTCTCAGGGGCCAATCTGTTGTCAGGTGGAGCGGTGGAACCTCGCAGCTTGGCTACTGAGGAGGAACTGCTGAGGGGCAAGGGGTTCTCAGATCGGTTAGTGAAAACTCTTCCAAGTTGCAAAAAAAAGGAAACGCAGGTTATCTACTAAAAGGTGTGGAAACGTTTCAGTAGCTGGTGCACAGAAAGTTCCTTTGAGGTACGCAGCTCCGTAGCAGTATTAGAATTTCTGCAAGCAGGGGCAGATAAAGGGTTAGCCCTTAGCACCTTGAAAGGACAGGTATCTGCTTTGAGCGTTTTTCTGGAAAAACAGCTATGGACCCGTGGATAGTCAGGTTTTTTTTTTTAAAGCCTTAAGCAGGCGGAGGCCAGTTAGAGTCTCCCCCTTCCCGGTATGGGATCTTTCTTTAGTTTTACAGGCCCTCGCTGTGGAACCTTTTGAGCCGTTAGAGGCCTGTACGTTAAATTTGATCACCTTCAAAACAGTGTTTTTGGTGGCGATTACTACGGCAAGGAGAGTGAGTGAACTGGAAGCCCTCTCTATTAGGACACCTTTTTTTCAGGTGTTTCTGGACCGTGTGATTTTTAGAACCGATCTGGCCTTCTTGCCAAAGGTAGCCTCGAGCTTTCATAGAGGCCAAGAGATTATTTTGCCTACCTTCTGTTCGAATCCTGTGAGGGAACAGGAACATAATTTTTCATAAACTGGACGTTAGAAGGTGCGTCCTTCAGTACTTGTATAGTACAAAATAATTTAGGAAATCTGATTCTTTTTTGTATTGTTTTCAGGGCCTAGGAAAGGTTACAAAGACTCTAGGCGTACAATAGCCAGGTGGGTAAGGTCAGCCATTACTCAGGCTTACGTAGTTAGGGGAGTGGAGCTCCCGGAGGGCATTAGAGCACATTCCACCAGGGCAATGGCGACTTCTCAGGTGGAGTGGGCTGGTGCGTCTCCAGAGCAGATCTGTAGAGCTGCAACGTGGTCTAGGTTTGACACATTCGTGAAGCACTACAGATTGGATCTTCTGTCAGCAAAAGACCAGGCCTTTGGTCGTAAAGTTTTGCAGGCAGTAGTCTCACCCTAAGGTAAGGTGCTCACTTATCCTCTCTATGGTGCTGTCCTGAAAGACGGAATGGAGAAAAACGGAGTTACTTACGGGTAACATCCTTTTCCAGAAGTCTTTCAGGACAGCACGGATACCCACCCAGTTTATTGGTTTCTAAGGAACTCATCGCAGGAGAATGTCAGGTAAGATAAAAGTTATTATGACGTGTTCTTGTGTCCCCACAGCTGGCCGAAGGTACTCTTGAAGAACTGAGGGGCTGGCGGGACGGTGGGGCTTAAATTCTGAAGTTTAAGGCGGTGTTTGCTGAGATGAGAGTAGCCAAGGTCTCCCTATGGTGCTGTCCTGAAAGACTCCTGGAAAAGGATGTTACCGGTAAGTAACTCCGTTTTCTGTTAATTTACAGATCAAAGGGATGAACTTCGGTCTGTAAACAAAGTCCAGTTTAAAGCGACCTTGTCAAGTAAAAAAAAACAGCCTTAGCAATTCCTTATTCTCCTTCTCCATTTAATATTTTCCGGATTTTTATTATTTATTTTTTTTTACTTCTATGTTATAAACTACTAATTTATACTTTGTTTTGTTCATTAATATTTTTACACCTTTGCCATATATTTACATGTCTCACATTGAAAAAGCGTAAAATTTATAAAAAAGTTTTATTTGTAAAATAACTTTTCAATGCTTTGTACCATTGCTGACAGCTGAAGTGTAAACAAGTTGCAGTAGGTATCGGTAATTATCAGCGAGTACAAAATAAAAAGTTCCTTAACATTAATACTAATTTTTTTTACATATTACATTATTTTTCATGTCATATCTTTAAATTTGATTGAAGTAAAGAGTATTATGACTTGTTTTATTGCCATCTTGTTTGATAACCTAATGTTCAGGGGTTGTAAATTTTTAAAATAAAGTTCTTCAGAATCGTGATCTTTATTCTAAGCAAAAATTTGATTCTCATTTTATTTAGAATCGTTAGTGTATGGGTACCGTATTGTCTCTCTACCTTTTTGATGGTTTTCTGTACTGTCTGTTGGTGTTATATAGATGCAGTGCTTATTTTTGTCTTACTCTGTGTATTTTTACAACACTTTGACCAAGATAAAGATTTAGTTTTTTTACATTTTTGAATGGAGTGCCTCAAGATTGTGCATAATTTTAAAGGTGTTGCGACTAAACAGCTTGTAAAACACTGGTTCAGTGTATGGCCAGCTTAAAAAAAAAAAAATAGTGGAAACTAAACATTTTTAGTTAATGGGTATACAGGGCCATTTAAACTAACTAGGCAAGTTGGGGATCTGCAACTTCTTTTTTTTTTTTTTTTTTTGGTGAGGCTAGGTTAAAATTACTGTGATCAGATTTTGATTATATAGTGCAACTTGGATGTTTGCATATTCTATGGGGCCAAAATTGGGCTGAGTTCGCACCAAAGTAGTAAGAAACCCTTTCCAAAATTGCATTGCACTGCACTGAGTTGCTATGGCTCCTATACAGATTACAGTGAGGCTGACTTAGAGCCAACATCTATTTTTTTTTTTTTTCCCATAATATTATTATTCACATACACCCCCTGAAGTCTGTTTTACAGTTGAAATGTGTTGGGAACAATTGGTGGCTATACCATCAAGT